>NC_143264.1:56783409-57085332 GCF_984573655.1 Nuphar pumila | reverse complement strand
TTATTTTCTCGCTTGCCTAAAGAAGAAAATATTGCCAATATTTTGAAAATGTTGTGAACTCGTGATCTTTAATTACACCAAGATGGTGCAAAAAACATCGTGCTATTTTCAAATTTAAACTTGATATGTACCCAATAAAAAGATTTTAAATTTTTGTAAATTTCTCGCTTTTCTCTCACCATCTATGTATGTCACATTTTTCAATATACTAAAACATTAAAACGTGTTTAAAAATATCAAAAAACATTTTTCAATATACTAAAACATTAAAAATTACTAAAACATTAAAATGTGTTTAAACAATATCAAAAAAATAAAAAAGATTAAAATATAAAAAATTGGTAGAGGGACGAATCGAACCTTATCCAATCAAGTTTGACCGATATGATAGGAATCAGCCAATTCGCGTCGATACTGATAATACTGATGAGGACTTTGTTTCAAAACCTACAAGAAACATCTTTGCTGCAAGATTAAAACTGACTGTATTTTCTGGTGGCCAAGAGAAGGCTTTTTTTTTTTTTTTTAATAAATTGAGCTAAAAAAATATCTCTGAAATCAAACAATGAGATAGACGGACTGTTAGGTAGCACTATCGAGGTCTAGAGTTTGATTCCCATAGTGTTTATTTCCTCGCTTGCCTAAAGAAGAAAATATTGCCAATATTTTGAAAATGTTGTGAACTCGTGATGTTTACAACAAGATGGTGCAAAAAACGTCGTGCTATTTTCAAATATAAACTTGATTTGTACCCAATAAAAAGATTTGAAATTTTTATAAATTCCTCGCTTTTCTCTCATATCATCTATGTATGTCACATTTTTCAATATCATATTGACCTTTATTTTCTTGAGACTTTTGTAGATTTTAGTTTATGGTGAGATCTCCTTGTATTGAGTTTTGTGAAATGCATTTTTTCTAACCGTTTATATATGTGATAAAAATAATTTGGTAATGAAAAGTGTAATGCCTTTTGCAAGAAAAAAAAATACCTTTGTCAACGAAAGCAAGTTTCTCATGGATTCTTCTAATGCCTTGGAAGCGTATACTTTCCTTGAAACTAATTTTTTCCCTGCCTTTTGGACTAACAAAGTTTCTGGTAGCCGTCAATCTATTGGAATATTGATGAATTTGTGGTGAAAATGATAGGAAACTATTACCACCGCAGGGGTCGCCGGCATGGCTAGGGGGTGGTTGCGGGGGTGCTGAGATAAAGGCAAAGGATCAAACTCCGCTGGCACACAGGTGTGTCTGTAGCTTTCACAGGTGAAGTACCTAAAGCGGGGTGGTCGTGGGCCCCACCTGGGGTTTTCCTCCCTTAAGAGAGGATTCCTCTTCCTAAAAAAAGAAAAAGAAAATGAAAGAAAACTATTGCAGCAACCTTTTCTAAAATCTAATTTGAAGGCTACGCAATCACTTTTCTTTTTGGGGAGCAGAAACTACTTATTCTTTAGCAGTTAAACACATTTTCATTGGGGCACTAAACTCCAATTGAAAATTGAATGAGTTGTTGCAGACTCCAGGCGGAATTGCATCAACCAGGCAGGTTGTACTTGGATCCTCAAAGTTTGGAGGATAATCGAGAGGAGAGTAGAAATTGCGAGGAAGTTTCACTAATTGGTTATGTCACAAAGATATGTCGACATAAAACACCCGATGCGAGTTTGACTCCTTAAGTTTGAATTTTTTCTAAGAAATAAGACATGAGGACACATTTTTTTTTAATTTGTTAATAAATTTTAAAACTAAATTTTAATATTTTAATAATAAAAAATATATTTTTATTGAAACAATATTAGAAACAATAAATTTTTATTGACAAATATTAAAATAATATCTACATGTGTAAGTGTCATTGTTGGCATGTTAGCTAAGTCTCGCCGAGGACAAACACCCATAATGATGTGTCCCTGCAGCGTGTCAGACCCCGACTCTACGAGGGTTCTGCGAATCCTGGACACCACGGGGCGCCAAAGAGAGTGTCAGCCAACGACAAAAGGGAGGGAGAAGGGTGTTCCCTCCTTGGTCGATGATGTGTGGAGAAGAATGGTGAGGGAGAAGCACATTCTCTCGAGTCAAAAATTCTCAACTAGAACAAATATTAGAGATTCAACTCAATAAACTTTATTAAAAAATAATTAAGCTATGTAGATATTTATTTATAGAATTTAAAAGGGCAAATAGGTAAAAGCTTAAGGGGCGTTCCAACCTAGATGGGACTCTAGGTTAGACGTCTCCCACAATCCCAACCTAGTTGGACTAGATGGGACTCTAGACTGAACGGATCCTTTGGATCACATTCAAAATGACTTCTGAGTCAGATCTGGGGCAATCCATAATAGTCCACCCCTCTCAAAATCGCCTTACCCTCAGGCGAGAACTCCAGGTACTAAGTTGCTAGCCGCTCCTCCTCTTCCCATGTCGCCTCTTCAATTCCACTTTTGGTCTACTGAACTAATACGTCGATGGCTAGGTGACCATCCTTCTTTCGTCTTATTTTGCTAATACTCTGGATGGTTGCGGTTGGGAGGCATCTTCTAGATCGGGTTGTGTTGAGCACCCATCGGGCGGATCCCCTTTATAGGGCTTAAGGTATAAAAAATGGAACATAGTGTGTACCTGAGCTCTCACGGGGAGGTGCAAGTGATAAGCCATTGATCCAACTTTCTCTAAAAAGGGAAAAGGCCCATAAAAATGGGGGTGTCAACTTCTATTGATATACTCGACAAATCATACATTGCCAATGCGATAAAAATTTAAGGAGCAGAAGCTCACCCACTTGGAACTGTCCGGACGATGTTTATGGTTGTATGTTTGCTTTATCTTTTCTTGGGCGGTAGACATTTTAATGTAGCAACAACAATAGTTGATCTCTCTCCAACAAAGAAGTTTTCACTGCGTCCGCTTGCGCAACACCACTAACATACTTTGCGTGTAACACCCCAAAATTTTTATCCCAAAAATCATGTAATTTTTTTTGAAATAGTTTTATAAAATTACAACAGAAATTCAAACGAGATAAAAGCTTTGGCGTATTACAGTTCTATCATAACCTTTTCAAATACACTTCAAATTTAAAATTTAACATCCACAATTAACTAAATGTCTATTACACTTTGAATTTAAATAATGTCATAATCCTTTTAAATTAAAAGAATATCAGAGTCTTAAGTACTTATAAATGCTCACAATCTAAAACAAGTCCAAAAATTGGGAAAGGCCTGGCTCGGTCTCCATCACAACCTCCCGCTATCGTTTGGTCGTCTATTCACTACCTGAAAACATTAAGCAATAGTAGTGTCAGACAATTAAGTCCTCAGTAGAGCAGAGCTATTCAATACACATAAATTAAAACAAATAAACAAAGATTAATTCGTTACCCACATGCCCGCACATTATTAAGCACACTAAGAATACATACGTGCAATTCTTTATCGAATATTCTAACATACATTTTACACAATTCTTTTAATCAAAGGCATTCACTTAACTATAAACATTTAAATATACATGAGCAGTTAAAAATGCATGCACTTACTATTGTAGAAGTCGAACTGTATGAATGAGTGATTTTTTATCTTTAATTAGGGTTTCTTTTTAGATGATGCATGTTATGCCTAATTAAATGCGCAATTACTTTAGGTTTCAGTTCTTAACCCTGTGGGTACTAACACAGGCTTAAACCTGGATCAGAGTTATGACAAAGGTAGTCTATAGGTGAGGGATGAGTGTATCGAGAGCATTCCCAACACCATCATCCTGATGCATCAGTTTTTCACTCATAAGTTTCTATCCTTTATGCTGTAGTCTAATGCAGATGCTTCTCCTATCTTTGTGTTTGAGTTGGAGCAACCTTCCGTGCTCAAAACAATGCCCACAAAGCCGAAAGTACCACTTGCCCTCTCCTTGCAAACATCAATTTTTAGTGTTACATGGTTGAACTTTTTAAATTTATTAATTCCATGCAATACTCACTTATGAATTCAACTCAGGGATTCAACCTCTTTCGGGTTCATGGATGCACATTCTTAAAACATATATTTCATGTATCGTTGCACGATGCTTTTCTTTCATTTTGACTTAAGCATACATTCAACATGAAGCAATGATTTTAACAATTAAATGCACCTAACCATTCGCATTAACATGAATATGTCATTCATTTCAATGTCAATATTCATATACAATTGCACATTCATATTCGATCACAATTCAGACCCTTTTTGTCCAGTTTATTAGCGAATGGCCTTAAAAGCTAATTAGTGCATGAGTACTTCATTCAATTCGTGCCTCATATTGGGCACTCAATTCCTGCATAAAAATTATCTTAGCAGTTCATATGCAGTATGATACTCATTCGCAAAAGCATACTTAAAAACCATATAGAAATCACACATATATGCTAGTCGGACCTTTAACCGGTTCAGAACTTATCAAACCTCAATTTTGTCGGACTGTTACAACTGTTATAGAAAAGAGTACATTCATTGAACATAGATGAATTTTTTATAAATTGCAGATAGTTTTGTAAACTTTCTGATACCACCAACTGTTCGTAAAAATTCCTTCAAATAAGAAAGATACGACCTGTTTAGTGTATACCTATACTTTTCTATTTCTACTGTCATGGTTCAGTGCTCATTTTGACAAAGCTCAAAATTTTATAAAATCTGTGAAATTTTGTTAGCTTTTCAATGTAATAAACTGTTTATAAAAATTCCTCCGTACGAAGGAGATACAAACAATTTACCGATCGAGTGTCAGACTGAAAATACATAATAGCCAGAAATATGCATTCGGGTGAGCAGAAATTGGCCACTTGAATTTACACTTTCATTTTTTTCTCACATAAACTCATTAAATAAAATCTCAAAAACATTAATATATGACTTTTACATAATCCATCATAGACCAATCTCATTTTTGCAGCCATTAGGCCGGAAAATCGATCCGTCTTCCTGAACCCTATTTCCTTAAAAATAAATTTTGGTATTTTCACAATTTCAATCATAGAGATGCATAGTTTTTCATGAAAAAAATAACAAAACATGATAAACAACATACCACATGCACATGAACATGAACATGATATCACAAATTCTAACTAAGATTTATGCAAGAAAATAATAGATTTTTACCTAACTTTAATTAAAATATGGTTTTTGTTTCTGAAATCTCATAATACAAAACATGCATAAATTTATTTGTTTTCTTTTTCAGGTAGAACGTTTTCTCGAAGGGACTAGCCTATTTTTCCCTAGGAAAGTCGGACTACACCCTCTTCATTAATTTGAATTAGATTCTATGAAAGCTTTTCTTTTTTACAACATTATAATTTGAATTCAAGAAAATGTTTTTAACAAAAATGATTTTTGAGAGGGGTTTTCTTCTGAAAACCCTCTGTCTTTTGATTTTGACAAATTCAACTCCAATCTCACGCATGGGGGTGTTTGGTACAATGTTTGTTTTATTAGAAATCAGAATAAACTTATACTTTCGAGTTATGATTTACGTGTAGAGAATAAAACCCCTACCTTTTGCACGAAAACACTCTTCTAGAAAAAAAGCAATCTTCACAAGCAAACCAGACATCCGCTTCGTGTGGTTGTTGTTTCTAGACGATCAAACTGCTCCACCAACGTACATAGGTTCGCCCCTTGGTTACACAAGAGAAAAACCGCAAGAAAAGATGAAGAAGGAAGAAGAAGCAAGAGGGAGAAGGAGAGATGAGAGAGAAAATACATGGCACTAGAAAAGTGGGCAAATAGGAGACATGAGCCCCTCTTTCCTTTTTATAAGCCTATGGGATTAGGTCAAGGGCTGGGCTAATCTTAGCCCTTGATCTAATCTCAATTATCATGCCTTTCTTCTTATTCTATATTTTTTTTCTTTTTTCTTAGTTTTCTTCTTTTTTTTTGTTATATACTAGACTTAGTTTAGTATGCAATATGTATAGAATGTATAGTATATGTTATACACTATATAAATTAATGCATATGGGCTGGTCGACACCCCTACAGAGGTTTCAACCTTCCATATTGCATGTTGTCAAACTAAGCAATTCTTTTTTCTTTTCTTTTCTTTCTTTTTTTTCACTTTTCACATTCCTTCTAAAATTTTTAGCCTTCCTATCCTTGAAAGGTCTAGGATGGGATGCCCCCCCCACCCCTCTTGGGAGGCTTCTCTTATCAATTAGGCAAGTTTTGACTTTGTGGGTTAAATTTTGTTTTTTTTTAACTTTTAAAAACCTTTCATTTTAAAGCTTGAATTTAACTTATCTTTTTTTTTGTAAACAAAGAGGTGCCGCAGGATGGGACGGCCCACCTATGGACCTCTATCATTTAATTTAATTTAATTTAATTAAAAATTTCATTCCATTTAATTGTTTTACTAATTAACTCAATCTAGTATTTTGGATTTCAATTCTTTCAAAACTATAATTTAGGTTTTAAATAGAATAACTCTAAACACAACCCAAATTATTTTCAAATGTATGTGAACTTCTTATAAACTATAATTCATCTAGCTTAAAATATATATTTTTTTCTAAAAATTCTATTTTCTCAAAAATGTATTTCAACAATGATTTCTACTAGGGTCGACAGGACCCATTGGCGTTTTGGATGCATTTTATTGTTTTCTAGGTCTTATTACAAGACCTAATATATGCATATTATCTAATACATATTATCATTATCACATGTAAGTACATTTGCGAAAATTTACGAAAATTCTTCAAAAAATCGCAGGCATTACATTGCGATTGTTGGAGGAGACCTCATTTACACAGCATGGAACATAGTTGCTTGTATGGCAGAGTGGTAGGTCATGTTGTATGGCTACTCTGCCCATGAAAGGAGTCTCACCCATGCCTTGGGTCTATCACCCATGAAGGCTCAGAGGTAATCCTCCAAGCACCTATTCAACACCTCAACCCAAGCGTTTGTCTAGAGATGGTAGACAGTGCTTATGGCTAGCTTTGTCTTGTGCAAATAGAAGAACTCCACCCAAAAGGTGTTGATGAACATGAGGTTTTGATTGTTGACCATAGTTTGGGGCATGTGTAAATGAAACACTTCTCGTACAAATAGCCCCACGATGGACTCGACAATGTACAAGTGTACTATGACCAAGAAGGGACCACACTTGGACAAACGGTCTACCACCACCATATTAGTGGACTTCCCCTGGACAGAAGGAAGTTCATTAATAAAATCTATTGAAACGTCCTCCCATACGCGACTGAGCAAAAGTAGGGGATGTAACAACCGGACAGGAGGTTGCAACGTACTTGGTTCTTTGGAACATGTCACATCATCGAACTTGATTTTTCATCTACTTCCATGTGAACTCCCTACTCAATCTTTGGTAAGTTCGTTGGACTCCCTCTTGTCCTATTGTCAGAGTCATGTGGTATAATCTATTAGAAGGGTTATAAGATCAAACTCGGGAGAAACTATAATCCATCTACGATGCATCACCAGATTCTCTCAAGTTTCGAATATGGGAACCTTCCCTCTCTAAATTAAAGTACGCAAAACTGAGAGGAAGTCATGCACCTCATACTCTTGTTGGAGATTATTCAAGATTGGGAATGTCACTGCGATCATGCTAAAACACGATAACTCATCTTCGTGTCCTCACCACGAGAGTGCATCGACCACCTGGTTACTGATGCCTTTGCAGTACTGGATCTCAAAGGTGCATCTAAGAAGATTTGAGATCCATTTATGATGGGTAGGGGTACTTACTGTCTATTCTAAGATGAATTTTAGATTCTTATGGTCTGTTCAAACCACAAAGTGTCTGTCAACCAGGTAGGGACGTCATTTGTCCACAGCGAGAATGATGGTCATGATCTCCTTCTCATACGTCAAAAGCATTAACTTCCCTACTGCAATAACCTTGCTGAAATAGGCTAAGGGATATTCTTCTTGCGCGAGGACAACCCCCATACCCACTCCAGATGCATCCATCTCAACTACAAAGATTTTCTAGAGATCCGATAGGGCCAACACGGATGCTCGAGTCATGACATCTTTCAAGGATTCAAAAGCCATGGTAGCCCCCTCACTCTAGCCGAAGACACCCTTCTTTAATAGGGAACTCATGAGGTGGGTGATATGAGCATACCCCTGAATGAATTTGCGGTAATACCCGATCAGACAAAGGAAACCCTAGAGTCCTTTGGGAGACTAGGGCACTATCCAGCTCTATATTGCCTCGATTTTCTTGAGGTCTACCTCTATTCCTTGGCCTGAGATGACATGTCCCAAGTAGTAGGCACGGGTCTGGACAAAGTTTGGCTCGCTTAGCATACAATGATGCTCAACGATGGTCTATAGGGTAATTCATAGATAGTTCATATAGTCTTCCTTGGAAGTACTGTAGATCAAGATGCCGTTGAAGAAGATCAGTATGAACTACCGAAGGTAGGGACGAAAGACATCATTCATGAGGTATTGGAACATAGCTGAAGTGTTGGTGAGGCTGAAGGGCATCACCAAGAACTCATAGTGGTCATCGTGAGTGTGAAATAACATTTTCTAAACATCATCTGAAGCCATGCAGATCTGATGATAGCTAAACTTGAGATTTGGCTTCGAAAAAAGGTATGCTTTGTGAAGTTCATCCAACAACTCGTTGATCATTAGAATCAGGTACTTGTCCTTAATCGTAATCTAATTAAGGACTTTGTAATCGATATAGAACCATAAAGATCCGACCTTCTTCTTCACCAACAATATCATAGAAGAATACAAAATATTGTTGACTTGAATGATCTCTTCCTTGAGCATCTCCTTCACTAACCACTTAATCTCCAATTTTTAGAGTCGTACATTAGCCGGTTTGGCCCGCACTCAATAGGGATTGCATGGTCGTGAGACTGAGAGGGTGGAAGACCTTTAGGTTCTCTGAACACTGCACCAAACTCTTAAAGCAATGCCTCAAGATCAATTTGGGTCTCATATGGGGTCGTGGGTACTCTGTCAACTGCCATCATTACAAACATCTTTGACACACCCTCCCGAACTACCTTGGCAAGCTGTTTAGACTTAACCATAGAAGAAGGTGACCAAGGAGGAGCTCATATCTTCACTTGATATCCGTCATACTTGAACTTCATGTGCATGTCCTTTAAGTTTCACGAGACAAAACCCAAGATTGTAGTCATTGCATCCCTAATACCACATTCTCACCTTTCATAGGCATTATGTATATGTTAGTGGTCAAGAGCATAGGGCAGTGCATCTGAGCTTACTGTTGTTTCCAACCACCGCCTCAAAGGGATATTGGGGTGTAATCGAGAACTTAGTCCCTTTTGGCTGTCTGTGCACATACAAATTGTGTGTTGAACCGGTGTCTATCAACACAAAGATAAACAACTAACTGATTCTTCCTAGCACTCGCATCATTTGAAGTACCTCCACACTGGCTAGTGTGTGGTACAAGATCTCCAGAACCTCCTCTGAAATGTCATCACCTGAGTAACAACTCGACATCATTGACTTCGCCATCTTTGGGTTCATTGTCACATATATACAGATTGAGGGCCTTGCACTTGTGGTTCTTTGCCCATATGTCATTACAATTATAGCATAGGCCCTTCCGATGATGCTCCTCCATTTGCTCATGCATGAGCCACTTTATACGGATCATAAAGTGCTCTTTTGGCTTAGGTCATGGCACATGATATCATTCCTTGGCCCGTTTTGTAGGCCGATCATGAGCGAACCCGGGTGCTTCCCTACTGAGGATCTAGTTCCGTTGGGGTATGTGTCTTTGTCCGTATGCCCCAGTATCTCAAGGCCAACGCGAACCCATCCTAAAGAATTTCTCCTCGGCCACACATGCCAACTCGAAACATTGGATTAAGAAGATGGGCTTAGCGGCTTGGACCTAAATCTATGGGTCCAACTTGAGCCTTGCTATGAACATCTCAATCAGTGACTCCTGAGACTACCATGTCACCAGGTTGCTCACACACTCAAACTCAGGCTAATACTCAATGACATTGTTATATTGGTCGATCTTAGACAATAAAACATGGTGATTAGCATAGGCAAACAGACCAAACCATATCACCTAGGCTCTCAAGAAGCCCCCCCAAGGAGGCATTCCTAATTGTGTTTCTAATCAGTGGTACTAACAGATAGCCTCCTCCTCCATATGGATCGAGGTAAAGGCAACTCGGTCCTCATCTGGAGTCTTGGCAATATTGAAGTACTTCTTGCCCCGAAATATCCAACTACTGGGGTTCACTCTGGCAAACTTTGGAAACTCCAACTGGGGTTGGCGGGCCTTGTAATGACTGTTTGCAGAACCCAAGGCTTGTATGTCTGATTGGATTCCCCGAGATATCCTAGAAAATGTTCATGTGACCCCCAATTCTAAATTAAGTCCAAAACCATAAGGATACACCGGAACCACTCATTCAGTTTCTAGTTGAGCGTGTCCATACGCTCATGGACCTCACCTAAGGTCTGCATCAAGTGGTTGATTTGTTCATGGACCTTGCCTAAGGTCTACGTCAAGTGGTTGATTTGTTTGTCCACTTGATCGACATGATCCTATAGATTCGTACAAAGCTCCTCTGTCATATCTTGTGTTGGTGTCATGTCCCAAGTCTCTAGGATTACAAACGAATATGAAACAAAATACATTATACATATGTAGAATCAAAAAGTGCTTGGGTCCCTGCTGAAATAATGAAGATTTGAAAGAGGTGCTGATCTGGCCATTGAAAGCAGGCCTATGTGGACTGGGCTCCTATCGAAACAACATTGGTAGAGGTACGATGGACAACACTGGTAGCACCGAGTGTGCATAGAGCCTGGTAGGCATGGGCTTCTGCACGCGAGGCAAAGACAACCCAAAACAACGATCGATCATCTGGGTTGGTTAGACCCTCCTAAGGGTGACTAGGCTGAACCAAAAATCGAATCTAGACTTGGTGTGGGTTGGGAATAATTTAGCCACACGACTACAAAGGTGTCAGGACACTTGTCTGGCTCTTTGGTAAAAAAAAAAGTGACCTGTAGGTCATTGATCATGTTGAATCCTAGGGATTCAGGTTAGATCAATGTTGAGTCTAATCTAACGTTACACAAAAGATTTAATCTGACACTTATTGAATTAAATACAACAAAAAATTAAATAAATAGCATCGATTGAAACCTTAACAAAAATAAAAAAAGGGCTTGGGACCTTGCTTCGCCGTCCAATGCAAAAACTACTGGTCGGTGTGGCTCCCAGAATGCCGCTTTGATACCACCATCAAAACATGACTCTATGAGGGTCCTGTGAATCTTCGGCAGTGTGGGGCAAGAAAGAGTGAGTGTGCCAGTGGATGGCAAAAGGGAGGGAGAAGGGCATTCCCTCATTGGTCGGTGATGTGTAGAGAAGCTGAGAGATAAGCATGTTCCCTCGGGTCAGAAATTCGGAACCAAAATGAAGATTAGAGATTCAACTCAATAAACTTAATTAAAAAAAATTAAGCTACGTACATATCTATTTATAGATATCAAAAGGGCAAATATGTAAAAGCTCAATAGGCATTTTAGTTTAGATGAGACTCTAGGCTGGACGTCTCCCAGAATCCCAACCTAATTGGACTTCTCCCACCATCCCAACCTAGAAGGGACTTTAGGTTGGATGTCTTCTCTGGATCGGATCCAAAACAACTTCTCTGAGTCGGATCCGAAATGATCGGTAATAAGCATAAATTATTATTTTTGCTCATATAAATTTTTAATCCAATTATATTTCACTGAATATAACACAATTGGATTCAGTAATGAAAGAGACATCCGATTAATATTTCAGATTCAATTAAAATTTTTGTATCTAAATCTGAATATGGATCAAACTAACATTTGAACCCAAATTACTTGCAAATTAGCAATTTAATCAGATCAGTTCAGAATTATGTGGTAACTTTTTGGATTTTTTTTAGAAAAATACCTCACAACGTAAAAAGCACACCTATCTTTTTCAAAATTCCCAAAAACCGCACCTAAATATTATCTTGGTTAGTTGAAAATGACGGAGGGACTTATTCAATTAACTCTGCTGTCAAATGTCTACCAAAATTACCTTCATACCCTTATTATGAAAAAAGAAAAGTTATGTCACAAAGATCCATGGACACAAGGACATGTGACTCGAGTGTGAATCACAAGTTGGAAAATAGTACATCGAGAACACAAAAAAAATATTTTTTAGTCAATAAAACTATTTTTGATATTTTAATAATAAAAAACACATGGTTTACTGAAAATATCATAAAAACATTAAAACATTATAAAAATTATTAAAACAATGTCATATTGTGTCGATGACTGTGTCGGCATGTCCACTCGTATCATTAATATTTTTGACATAAGACAAAAGATCACTCATCAACATTATTCATCCAACCCTTTTCTTTGAACGCGACTCTCATCGCCACCATGAATATTGTCACCATGGACTTTCTTATGTCCGTTTTTCACTAATATCCATCCTCCCGTCACCACCAATCACTTTTCTATTCTCTCTTTTTCCCCTTTGCTACTGTCATCACTGCCACTTGTGACTATTCTCACTTTTACCCAATGTTGTCAGTATCAGTATTGGCCCTAATCATTAGGCTACCCATTCAGCTGTATCGATCGACACCAGTACTCAATTGAATCGTGTATCAACTTTAAAATAATAAAAAATATTATGTATCAATCATAACGTGATATGTGTTAAAACAATTAAAATAATTATAAAACAATATTTAAAAAATAATTTTAATATTTATTATATTTATTATATTTATTAAAAAATAATTGATTCAGGTCTGCCGTATCAAAATTCTGCTAATATGACGTGTATTTGCCGATATGGGCCAATACTAATAACATTGCTTTTACCGTGATGAACAACATCACCACTATCACCTATCTTTTTTTTTTTTTCAGAAAAGAAAGTAAAACTTCATTAATGGTGGAAAGAATTAAGTTTTGGTAGCAAAACACAATGGCTCAATAGCAAAACACCAATAATGCTTTGCTTGTCTGCTAGGAGCAACTAGTGCACATCACCTTGCAGGTTTAAAATCCAATGGTATAGCTGTATAATTGGTAGGGGTTTGTCTTGTAATATATGTGAATTTTTCATAAATATTAAATGAATAAAGATGAATTATGGGTTGAATTTTAATTTTAATTTTAATTTTTACTTTTAGTAAAATTTAAATATGCATTTAAAATTAGAATTTAAATTAAATATGAATCTTTATCTAATTTGAATTTGAATTCCAGTTGAATTTGAATTAAACAAAAATTTGAATTTGGTTTAATTGAATTTCAACTTTATCTAAATTAGAATTTAACGTGAATGCTAATTTGAATTCAAAGCTCAAGTGAATTTGTATTTCAATTAAGATTTAATTTGGATTTAATTCAACATGAAATTAAAATTAGAATTAGAATTTAATTTGAATATAATTTAATGTGATTTTGAATTTGGACTTAATTAAACATGAAATCAAATTTGGATTTAATTAAATGTGAATTTGGATTTAATTAAATGTGAATTTGGATTTAAATCTGAATTTGATTTAGAAGTAATTTGGATTTAGATTTGGATTATAATGTGCACTTAATTTAAATAATTGGATTTGAAATTCAAAATTAAAATTTAATTGAAATTGAAATTAGTAGTTAATTAATTTAGATAACAAGTAGGATTCCAAGAGGGTGGGACGACCCTCCTTATATGGGACCATCTTACTTGGTAAGGTTTCTCTACTTTCTTAATTCTAATCACCTAGGATTTTACTTTAAATAAAAGTCTAGATATTTAATTAGTTTCCTAAGTAAGAAGTAGGTTAAGTAATTAGAAGATCTAAGATTTTTTTTTTAGTAAGTTGGACTCTAAGCTATAACTCCTCAAAATTTTAACTTGAAAATACATGATTTTTTTATCAACATTTATTCCATTATATAATGATGTAATGGGCTTACCAATGACTATGTTTCAATCATACCAAGTATTAGACAACCCACAACCTGAGCGCAAGCACGAGCATATCTTAGCTTCCTAGTACCAAGTGCAAGTCTCACTAGGAACATAGTAACTATGCACAAATATATGAAACTAAAAATACAACAACATTAAGAACATGTATCTTGTACATAATCATTATAGGACATTAAACTGAACATGTACAACCAATGCTTTTATACAACATATAAGAGAATAAGAACAAGTACACGAATATGCATTTAAAATATTATAGTATATTTTCACACAAGTTTGCATATAATAAATATGTTCATGTATAAGGTTTTTGTTTCTCTTTTTATCACTCATGCATATACACACAGGCCAAGTCAATCGCAATAGAGGAGACCACTCGAATGTTTATTATGCTATGTATTTTCAATTTTAATGAGTGACCTACTGAAGCGGATCCATTAAGAGCGATATCATAATCGAGAGAGACCCCCGCCAGTGGCAGTAAATAGGATCGATCCTAATACTTCTGCAAAAGACATGGACTTACCACCTAAGATAAAAATAGGTTGTTCGAACCTCATACTACCTGTGAACTAGAGACCAGGTGAGCCGCAATGCAGCAATACTCTCACCAAACATAATACTGGTTACATAGGGGTTGTACTGCCTAATTAAGACTAGATTTATATTCACATTAAATTAGATCCAAATTAATTTCAAATTCATGTTGAACTAAATCCAAATTAAAACTTAATTGAAATGCAAATTCACTTGATATTCAAATTTGAATTAACATTCACATTAAATTCTAATTCAGATCAAGTTCAAACTCAATTAAATACTAAATTCAATTTTTTGTGTAATTCAAGTTAACTAGGATTCAAATTCAAAATAGATAAAGATTCATATTCACTTTAAATTCTGATTTCAAATGCATATTTAAATCCTAATAATTTAAAAATTCAAATTAAAATTCAACCCATAATTAAGACACAAAAATCATCTTTATTTATTTAATATTTATAAAATTTATTTTTATTCACTTAGTATTTATGAAAAACTTTGCAGGTATTACATGTCTAATCCCAACTTTCCTTTCAAAAAAGAAAAGGTAATGAGTAATCGCCCTATATCATTAAAAATAAATAAAACATAGTGGAATACAAAGAAATACACACAAACACCCTTATAATTCTCTAAAATTTTTATTCCTCTTACCAAAATATCAAAGAATCCTATTCACAAACTGCTCATACAAATCATAGATTTAGCTACAAAAGATGTTGAAACTAGGTGAATTAAAACCTTGTAGCATTTAAAGTAGAACTTTATTAGTTAATTATCTAATCAAACAATTCTTGTAATTGCCCCCAACTTGTTGTAAAATTAAGTGTGGAAATAGTGGAATTATAAAGATTTAATTCCTAATGGTGAGACTAACACGGGGTTGATTATGTTTAGTTTTTGTCTACCATAATAGTGCAAGGAGTTCATATGTCTACCTTAGGGATACAACAAGCCAGTCTCCACTACTGCACTTCTATTCGGCTTGCATGATCTTTCAAAGCATAAATGAGTACACCAAGAAAGCATTTGATGAACCTTGAATTCAATAAAAAATTATGATGCATAAATATTATCTCTCTATTGCAGATAAAAGGCAATGTTATAAACAACCCAATAAAAAACTAAGAAAATTCTCATATGTTTTGTCCATTAGGATAATCTTTAATAATAGAGCATGGGCAAACATGTCAACAACCACACCATTGAAGAATTTGACCTTCAACAGTCAAAACAACATGAATAAAAAAAAATGGTTGAATTTTGAACAAAAACTCAACCCAATCCAATCCAAGCTAAGGCATAGGCAAAGACAAATGAAAATGCAATTGACAAGCTCTTAGAGGGCTTTTCCTTCTAAATTAAACGTAGCCTATATATGCTCATAAGAATTACTCTCACTCTTCAATATGAGACTAAACTTTTTTAATTTGTTAAATAATTTGGTGTAAATCTCAAAAACCATTTTATCCATGTTTTTGAAAATATCATATGAAATAAGGCCCAACAATAGAGTTCCACACTAAAATACAAACAAAAAATGAAGCTAATTTTTTTTTAGATATTTACAAACAACCATAAAACAAATTTCAAAACAACCCACAAAGATTTTAAATATTATTTTGAAGCTAATTTTTACAACATTCTTCCTAGTTTTAAAATAATTAAAATATAAAATTCAAAGCTCATTGAAAAATAAAAATATATATATATATATATATATATGAAGGTACCTTATGAGTTTGAACCTTCATTTAGTTTAAATACATCAAAATTCATCAAGGTTCTAAAGTGAAATTAGATATTGAATTCAAGACCTTTAATTGATAAACCACACATACTATTTCAAATACTCATGTAGGTGTTAGCTAAACCCAACACACTATGACTTTGTATTTATCCCCATGTAATAGATGGTACGAGGATTGCCTAAGTCTCATAGAAAGCGGTCCCACTTCCATATACACATAGATAAGTCCATCAAAAGACCTTGTAACTAATGTTCTTCAACGTTATAAGTCTATAGACTTATTAAGAGATTAAATCCAATCCTATTAATCATTACAATCATAAGTAGCATTTACTTCCATAGACGAGGTTAGAAATTCTCAACAATTCCATAAAAAATTCTCTTTAATTTTCATATATTAAGTGCTATTAATTTTTCAATCACCTAATAACTTGTTAGTCCCTTTAAACCTAGGCTTTGGGATCTCCAAAAACTCTAGGCAAGATTTTCATTATTGATGATTTACGACATTATAGGCTTAGCCCCATTCCTCTAAAAGTTTGATATATTATATTCTTTATAAAACCTTTTATAATTGGATCAACCAAATTTTGGTCAGATTTGACAACTCACACTAATTATTCATCTCACGAATAATTCTTTTATATAATTATGTCTAAGACTAATATGTCTTGATTTTCTACCACAAACCTTACCCCCTTCCTTTAATATCATCGGTTGACAATCACAAAGCATTCATATTACGATATAGGTTTCTCAATTAAAGGGGCATTCATTAATAAGTTTTTAAGTCATTTGACTTTCTTACATGTTGTTAAAGCAATAAATTCTGCCTCTATCATAGAATGTAAGATACATGTTTTCTTTTTAGACTCTCATGCAACAATACCTTCACCAATAGTAAAACCAAATCCATTAGTGGCTTTGGATTCATTAAAATTAGTAACCTAATTTGAATAAGTGAATCCTTCTGACATTGTTAGATATTCACTAAAGTATATTCCATAATCTAATGTTCTCCTTGGATATTTAAGAACTCTAACTATTGCATTCAAATGCATATCTCTTGGGTTATGAGTAAATCTATATAACTTACACATAATATATGCAATGTCAGGTCTAGTACAATTCATAACATATATTAACTTATCAAAAATGCTAGCATATTCCAATTGAGAAACAAATATACCTTTATTAAGCCCTAGTTTGAATTAGTATCATAGGGAGAATATAAATTTGCAATCATAATGATTATATTTTCTAAGAATATTTTTTATATAATAAGATTAAGATAATACAAACTTATTACTAGTCTTATTGAGTCTAATTCCTAGAATCATAAGTAATGCCTATGTCTTTCATGTCAAATTAGAAGACAAAATTTTCTTTGTTCTATCAATATATTCATGCTAAAACCAAATATTAACATGTCATCTACATAACGACAAATGATAACACCATCACCATTATGTATCTTAATGTAAACACATTTATCAGTTTCACTAATTACGAAATCATTACCAAGTAAAATTCTATCAAAATTTTCTCCTGATTTCTCAGGAGCTTGTTTAAGTTCATACAAAGATTTAGTTAGTTTACACACTTTATGTTCTTGTCCTTTAAGTACAAATCCTTCGGGTTATTCTATGTAATTTTTTTACCTAATTCACCATTTAGAAAAGTTATTTTAACATCCATTTGATGAATTTGTAAATGATATAATAAAATAAGAGCAATCAACAATTTAATTATTGTAATGTGACTAACCAATGCATATGTATCAAAAAGTTTATGTTTTCTTTTTGTTTATATTCTTTTGCAACCAATTTTGCTTTAAAACTTTCAATAGTTTTATTGGATCTCATTTTTTTCTTAAAAGTTTATTTACAACATATAAGTTTAGTACCGGAAGATAAATCAATTATTTTTCATGTATTATTATACCTAATGAAATATATTTTACCATTAATAACTTCTTTTCAAAAGGATGTGTATGATGACATAACTTCTTGATTAGTGGTTCTAAGACCATCTTCAATTAAATGAGTGAAGAAATCAAATCCAAAACTTTTCTCAACCTTAGGTGTCTTACTTCTCCTAGGTTCCACATGTTTTTCATTGGTTATATTTGTATTATATGAAGAAAAAGCATCATTAATATTAATACTTTGTACATTATTCATTCTAGTTTTGAAATGCATGATATTCTCAAAAAATTCTATATGAATGGTTTTAAAAATTGTGTTTGTCTTTAAATTAAAAAGCTTATGTATTTTTCTATTAAGGGCATGTCTCAAAAATACACTTATAATGGACTTAGGTCTTAAATTATCATTTATTCTATCTTCTGCTTGGTAATCCTATACTTAAAAATAACCAAAGTTAGGCTTTTATTTTTCTAGAATTCATAGGGTAAGGTTTTGATTCTTGAATCTAAAATTGTATTTAAAATGTAACATGTTGTTAAAAGAGCTTTCACCTTTAAATCAAGTGGTGTTCTTGAATTAAGAATTAAAGCATTAAACATTTTAATCAATGTTCTGTTTTTTTGTTCCGCTATTCCATTTTGTTCAGGTATACTAAGTGTGATGTTTTAGCGAATATATCATGATTATAATAAAATTCTATAAGGTCATTAAAAGTATATTCTATTCATCTTGCACTCCTAATGTGAATAATTTTCTTATTCAAAAGACTTTTAAATTTATTTATAAATTTATAAATTTGTTAAGTTTTTCATCTTTTCTTTTTAATATACATATGTATATCTAGTGTAGTCATTTATAAAAGTAATAAAATAATTATTACATCCACAAGATGGTTTACTTTTAAGATCACATGCCATTATAAACAATATATAAAAGTGCATTACATATAGATAATCTCAAAAAATAGTATTCAAATTTAAATTGAACATGTATTAAACATTTATCATCATTAACATCACTAATATTACCATGCAACAAACCATCTTTCACTAGTTTACAAATAAAACCATAATGTACATGTCCTAATCTATCATGCTATAAAAATAAATTATCACACATCATGTAAGCCAAATGATTATTTTTAGTCATGACATTAAACTTAAACATTTCATTATTGAAATATCCTTCGCTTATAATTTTTTTATTTTTGGAAAGTATAAATTATCATACTCAAATATAAGTTCTATGCAACACCCCAAAATTGCACCCAAATTTTCAGTAAATAAATTTTTTTTAAATAGTAAATATAGCGAAAATGATTTTAAATAAAATGGCGAACATCTTGGACAAGTTACAGGTGTTAGCATCCGAACATGTCATCGATTAAAATTAATAAGACTAGAGTCTCATCACTTAGAAATTTAAAAAAGTTATTACAAAAAAAATTATTCAAATAAATGGTAAAAGGTTCAAACAAATAAACAATGACCAGGATCCCTAGAGATTGTGTAAATCATGACCTCATCCGCAACATCCCACAACAACTCTTGCTTTATCATTTCTGACTTGTAGATTTTTGAAAAAATGTCAGTTAGACTTCACTAGCCTCAGTAAGGAACTCATCTAAGAGCATGCATTATAAAAAATTTAATGTTGAGTATTCATCACTACAAAACTACTACGAAACAAGTGAAAGCATGCATTATAAGAAATTATAGGTTAAATATTCGGTAATGACATATTCAAGGCATATTCTAAAGTTAACCATAATGCATTCATGTAATTCAAAGCGCATATATCATAAGAGATTAAATGCTTGAACATTCATTAATATCATAGACACAACACATCTTAAAGCATATCACAAAACTAACCGTAGAACATTCACATAATTCATTATATAAACATCAATTGCATTCAGGAATGTAAAGTTGTGTAATTATCTTTTATGTTCTATAACTAACCTCCTGCGGATATGCATAGTTCGATTACGTCAGGAGAGATGAGACCATTCGGGGGTTGGTTATGCTTAAGTGTTTTCATACTCCGAGTGACTATCTGAAATGGATTCCTAAAAGGGTATTGTAATGTCTGAGAGAACTCCCCTAAAGGCAAAAATTGTAAGATGCATCCGACTTCTACAAAATTTGTAGGACCTACCCACCTAGGAAAAAAATGGTAGACCAGGTTTCCTAACTCTCTTGGGTGAGGAACCATCGAGCCATTGCTACTCGTAGCAAGTTTGGGCATACACTACCAGCACACCAGAGTTTGTACTATCTACCCTCAACAAGGTAGCACCAAGAACAAATGGGCATCAACCTTTTTAATTTAATATTTATGACATTGTTGTACCTGCTTTATTGGGCAATCGAGGCTTCGAGAGTCCATGTACCACATTAGGGTACATAAAATGCATGCCTTCATGGCAATAACATCGACTAGACCAGTGTGGTAGTCAATACATTATTTTATGGTATATTATGATCAACCATCTAGTATACTCATGGTGTCGAAACACCGACGAGGTTTGAAACCAAGCCCTGGTATAAAACTGATCGAACCTTAATTTATGTTTTTGTTCATGCACTTATTCATTTTTACTATCTCGGGCATATGAAGAGTACCCCATTGGTTAAATTCGACCACATACCCAGCTCATGGGCGAACACATACGTGCACTCAATACACCATCACAACATAGTATTGGCATGACACAAACACAATTTCAAGTGCTCGTGTGGCACAACAACGGGTCTTCTGAACTCACTTTGCTCATCTTGAGCTTTCACATAATCATGAACCACTATATCCATACAATTTATCAAACACATGTATTTAATAACATGCACTCTATATTTGAACTATGGTTATGACATTCATATGTGAAATATACAAAATTTCATGCGAAACAATAAATGCATGCAACTTATTATGCATTTTTGCAAAGTTCAATAAAAGATACCTAAATTTTTTCATGCATAAGCCATAAAATTTTAACTCATGAAATGTAACATTTTTGTAAGGCTCAATGATACTACATGCAATTGATGAAATTTCCTCTCATGTCATAACATATTCTTGTACACTAATAAATGCACATGTGATTGCATAATAAATTTTTAATGAAATTACACATACACATTGACGTATATATGTGCCTTCCAATATATATATATATATATATATATATATATATATATATATATATATATATATATATATATATATATATTTATGCATATGATTTATATCAAGAGTTACAACTCCACTCTAGGCATACATATCAAAATGGTCCTATCAGGGTTTTCTCTCTTATTGCAATAAACATATCTCCTATGAAACATATCCAAATAAATCAAAACAATATACCAATTTAAAATTCTAATTGTTTATATTATGATAGAATCCTTATTTATATTTATTGGATTCGTCATTTAGGAGATATATGTTTTCTTACAAAATTGGTCAGATTAGAAAATCTGGACAGTCCTGCAAACAAGACAGAACTTAGTCCCTTGTTGCAGTGGTCATATCTTCTATGAAACAGATTCAATTAAATCAAATAAATATATCAGATTTAAGTTTCAAAGGTATAGATCATGAAAGAGGGCATGTTTGTATTTATTGTATCCGTTATCTAGGAGATACAAATTTTCTTTTGAAACTAGTCAGGTTAGAAAAATCTGGACAATCTTGCAAACAAGACAAAACTTAGTCTCCTGTTGCAATAGACATATCTCTTATGAAATCAATTCAATTAAATCAAGTTAATATACTAATTTTAAGTTCACAATGTGTAGATCATGATATAATCTTTGTTTGTATTTATCAGATTTTTTTATTTAGGGGGTACATATTTTCTTCCAAAACTGGTTGGGTTAGAAAATCTAGACAGTCCTGCAAACAGGATAAAACTTAGTCTCCTATTACAATAGACATATCTCCTATAAAACAAATTCAATTAAATCATGTCAATATATCAATCTCAAGTTTGGAATTTGTAGATTATGATAGAATCCTTATTTGTATTTATTTGATTCAATATTTAAGAGATATAGATTTTCTTTCAAAATTGGTCGGGTTAGGACATCTAGACAGTTCTGCAAACAAGACATAACTTACTCCTCTATTGTAGTGGACATATCTCCTCTAAAACAAATTCAACTAAATCAAATCAATATACCAAATTTAAGCTTGGAATGTGTAGATCATGATAGAATCCTTGTTTGTATTTATTGGACTCATTATTTAGGAGATACAAATTTTCTTCCAAAATTAGTCGGGTTAAACAAATATGGATAGTCCTGCAAACAGGATAGAACTCAGTCCTCCGTTGCAATAGACATATCTTCTAAGAAGCATACTCAATTAAATCAAGTCAATATAATAATTTCAAGTTTGGAATGTGTAGATCATGATAAAATCCTTTTTTGTATTTATTGGATTCATTATCTAAGAAATACATATTTTCTTTCAAAACTATTCGGGTTAGAAAATCAGGACAAAACAAAATTTAGTTGTTTGTTGCAAATGATATATCTCCTATGGAACATGCTCAAATGAATCAAAATAGTATACCAAATTGAATTTATGAATATGCAGATTATGGTAGAATCCTTGTTTGTATTTATTGATTGAGACACGAGGGAGATCCAACCATTTTTTTGGGATTGGTCGGTATATGCATATAACATAAAAAATCAGATATTAACCATCTAATCCAAGTATTCATGCATGACCATAGCATTCTAGGTTTTTGAATATGATAAAAACAAACTAAATAGAAAAACTCTATAATGAATACAACATTTTATTTAATTCAGAAATCTAACTTGGATCACATACATGAATCTGTGTATCATCAATTCTCACACTCATGCCATCGACCTTACTAAAACAGGTGGAACGATGGTCATGGTGTTGTGATTTCAGCATGATCTTGTATGCAGATTTGCTATTCACATAAAATGGGCCGAGAATCCTACCTTATTGTAGCATGAAACACCCAAAAGAAATATGGTAAAGCCTAGCCACAAGCACTACCACTACGCTAAACTGCTACTCTTTCTATAGAGTCTCTCACACCAAAGTCATGTGGAAGAGAAGAGAGGAAGGAGAGAGGCATGAAGAGAAAGAAGAAGGAATGAGTGAAAAAGAAAGGAAGAGGGAAAGATAAAGAAAGAGTGTGGGAGGGATGGGCATGGGTGCCCCCGCCTTTCCATATGAATCCTATCCAAAACAAGGTAAGTATATCGTGTTTCCCTTTGCTTAATTCCTTCCAGATTTCTTTTCTTATCTTTTTATTTTATTATTTTTTATTGTTATATATATATATATATTTGAACTATGTCTCATGTATTACAAAAAGAGAGAGAAGTGGGGTCGACCCTTCCCACTTTGGTAGGTGGGTCAGACTAGGGATCGAGCTACCCTATCCACCTTTCAATTAAACATTTTATTTAATTTTTAACATCTAATTAAAATTATGATTTGGGTTTCCTATTTGATTCTTGGATCCTAATTGTATTGCCATCAATTTTGGGTCAACTAAAAAAATTCAAATCCAATTCGAGAATGGATTTCAGATCTATTTAAGATCCAAAACTCAAACACCAGATCCAATATGATTGGATCAGATCCAATTCAATTTGAATTGGATTTTATATCTGTTATCACTCAAATCTTTAGAAGGATAATTATCAAGTTAGATCCCCTAAAAACCCTTAAATTCACATTGAATCTATTTTACAATTTTTTGTCCTTTGTTACTAAATAAATACTTGAAAATTTTAAACCAAATTTAACTTTATTGAATTTAATAAAAGCCAAAATTTATGGATCTTACATCCTTTCCCCCCTTAAAGAAATTTCATTCCTGAAATTCAGTATGACTCATTTGAACAAGTGGGGGTACTTTTTCGTATACTAGCTTCAAGTTTTCATGTGCACTCCTTGATGCCATGGTGTTGCCATCATACTTTAACCAAAAGAATGGTCTTGGTCCTCAATACTTGTTCCTTCCTATCTAGAATCTTGATTGGTCTTTCCTCCATAGTAAGATCCTCTCGAATATCCACACCATCATATTGTATGATATGAGAGGGGTTATGTATGTACTTTCACAATATAGATATGTGAAATACGTTGTGTATCTGTGAATACTAGGAAGGTAATGCTACGCTATAAGTTGTCTCACCAATACATTCCAGTATCACGAACGGTTTGGCGTATCTAGGACTGAGTTTTCCTTTTTTGCCAAGTAGGAAAACACTCTTGGTAGGAGATATCTTGATGAAGACAAAATCTCCCACTACAAAAGTGAGTTATCTCTGCCTTTGATCTGCATAACTCTTCTGCTGACTCTGGGTTGTACGCAACTTATCTCTAATCATCTGCACTTGTTGTGTATAAAGTGGTAGTATCATTGGTGACTCCATTGTTCTTTCACCAACCTCATCCCAGTAAACTGGAGATCGACATGACCATCCATACAAAGCTTCATAGGTTGCCATTCTGATACTCGCATGGTAGTTGTTATACGTGAATTTAGTCAATGCTACATCTGTATCTCAATTACCCTTCCAGTCAAGAACACAAGCTCACAACATATCCTCAATCATCTGTATTATTCTTTCTGACTGTTCATCCATCTGTGGATGAAAAACAGTATTGAACTTTAGTTTCGTACCTGAAGCTTTCTGTAGTTGTCCCCAAAAGAGAGATGTGAAGCGAGGATCCCAGTTTGATATAATCGAGACTAGTAGCCTGTGTAATCATATAATTTCCTAAATGTACAATTATGTGAGACTTTCCAATGATTGATTTACCAGAATTGATAAGAAATATGTCGATTTGGTGAGTCGATCGACGATCACCTAAATTGCATCACGTTGTCGTTGGGTCCTCAATAATCCTGTCATGAAATTCATCATGACATTCTCTCATTTTCATTGAGGAATGTTCATCTATTGCATTATACCACCTGGTCTTTGATGCTCAATCTTGACTTGCTGATAGGTCAAACATTTTTAGACATACATGATGATATCAAGACATCAAGCAATGTTATAAATTTTCTGAAATATCATAAAGATATTTGAAAATCCATTCAACATTGCTCATCTTGCGATATCTCATTTTATTTTGTTCCACTAATACCTGTGTTGTAGGTCCTTTACATCTTTGTACTAGCTAGATGTATGGTGTATTTGGATCAATGAGCCTCATTCAACAATTATTCTCTTATTTAGGGTCATTTGGTGCCTAGATTCTATCTTTTACCCATAAGCTTTCATCATCTTTCAACCTAAGAAAGACATATTCTTCCTGTGTGAGCACCTTCAACTTCTCGTACTAAGGGTTTATCTTTTGTGCCTCGATAATCTTTGCAGTGAACTCAGACTGAATGGTCAGACTGGATATCCAAATCACTCTAGAATCATCCAAAAATGGTTCCAAGTTCACAATTTCCTCTAACATCTTTCAATCTTGTCCCACCAAACTAGACAAGTTGCTTTCTGCTTTTTTGGCTCAAAGCATCGACCACGATGTTGGCCTTTCCAGGATGGTGCGAGATAGTGAACTCGCAATCCTTTATAAACTCCAACCAACATCGTTGTCGCATATTTTTTTTTTTTGAGAAGATAAATATTTCGGACTCTTGTGGTCTGTGAATACCTCGAGTTGCTTCCCATATAGATAATGTCGCCATATCTTCAGTGCAAATACGATGGCTGTCAATTTCAAATCATGTGTAAGGTAGTTTCTCTCGTGCATCTTCAGTTGTCTTAATGCATATGCTATGACCTTTCTGTGTTGCATCAAAATGCATCCCAATCCGGTTCACAAAGCATCTGTGAAGACTATAAATCCACCATGTCCAGACGATAATGTCAGCACTGAGGCTGTGGTGAGTTTCTGCTTCTGGATCTTAAAACACTTCTCACACTTGTTGTTCCATTCGAATTTGATGTCTTTCCATAGTAGCTTAGTCAAGGGCAAGGCTATTCATGAAAAATCTTGGATGAACCACCTATAATAGCCTGTCAATCCCAGAAAACTTATGATATCACTAACATTTTTCAGTTGTTCCCAATTCAATACTACCTCCACCTTCACAAGGTCCATCGAAACACTGTTCTTTGAGACCACATGACCCAAGAACATGACTTGTTCGAGCCAAAATTCCACTTGAAAAACTTTATATACGATTGATATTCCTAAAGTGTCTCCAAAATGATCTGCAGATGATCTCGATGTTGCTCCCTGTCTTCAGAGTATATTAGGATATCATTGATAAAGACAATTACCAATGAGTCAAGATATGGGCTGAATACTTGATTCGTTGAATAATCAATTATGTTTGTTTGAGATGACTCTAGCAATCATGCACACTCAAGCATAACGAAAAAATTCTTAACAGATATTTTATTAAATTTGAATACAGTACATAAATAAAGACAAGACCTCCACCCACTAACAAAAGGGCATTGAAATAAACTGTGTTCAATCACATGTGAAATATTAACTAGAACAAAATTCTCTTCGTCTCTGATGAGGGTGTAGTGGTAGAGGTCTAATTTGGTCTGTGAGCGGGCAAAGCTGGAGTGTATGTGGGAGACCTTGGAGTGTAGTTAGGAGAGTCTAGAGTGTAGTTGGGCTCTCCATCTCCTTGATCGCTTAATGAGTTCTCCTGGTTCACTTGCACCTGGGATGGTACAAGACCACCTTCCTGTGCATATACGGTATTCTATGCGATAGCTAAAGTAGCCTGATATGAAAATAGAAGCCTAAGTCCATCAGGGTGTACAAATGTAGTCGTTTGTGCCATTGTTCTTCTCCTCACTTAAGCTTCTACCCCCATCACTATGCTCGCCATCTCTGCCTGACTCAGTCCTCTGATAGCAGTTGCGTATGCTACGTGGGATATGTGGCACCCTCGTGAACTCGTTATGGCTCCTATGGTTCTATAAGCAACTCCTCTTCTAACCATTAACCTGCCTCTGACTGCTCTATCGCGAACCACTCTCATACCCTAATGATAGAAATAATGAGTTCCACGAGCATTGGGTTGCAATTACCCTCTTCGTTCTAGAGGTGGTATTGGAGGACCTCCTAACCGATCATGAGTCATCTCCAGAACTACATTGCCCAAGTCCATGATAGTCATCGATATTATAGTTACTATCGTGGTAATGTGGCCCAAAGTATAACGGGTGATCTATCTCCTATTGTTCCTGGTATTCTCTTGGTTCTCCATTCCTGACTACAAAATTACCCTAGTCAATAGACTAATATCTAATAGAGACTAATTATGTGTTTTATTTAATCAGTTATAAATACTATGATTTTGAACCACCCTAATTCTTCTGGGCTCTCAAGTATATACACAAGATTCAGATAACATGATCATATAGCATATAAATTAAATTCAGTGAGAATAAAAAGAAACAAAATCAAGTTTCTACTTGAAGAGCGTTGTCGGATTGCCTAAATGGACCATGATTCACACTTCTAAATCTGGTTTTTAAACTTTGCTATGATACCAAAGTTGGAACACCCCAAAATTTCACCCAAATTTTCAGTAAATATTTTTTTAAATAGTAAACATAGTAGAAATGATTTTAAATGAAATGGCAAACATCTTGGATGAGTTACAGGTGTTAGCATCTGAACATGTCATCAATTAAAATTAATAAGATCAAAGTCTCATCACTTAGAATTTTAAAAGAGTTATTACAATAAAATTTATTCAAATAAATGGTAAAAGATTCAAACATATGAACAATGGCCAGGATCCCCAAAGATTGTGTAAATCATGACCGCATCCATAACATCCCACAATAGCTTTTGCATCATCATTGTTGTAGTTTTTTGGCAAAATGTCAATCATACTTCACTAGTCTCAGTAGGAAACTCGTCTCAAAACACGCAAGCAACATACCAACATATAAGAGCATGCATTATAAGAAATTTAATGTTGAGCATTCATCAGTAACAGAATTACTACGAAACATGTTAAAGCATGCATTATAAGAAATTACACGTTGAATATTCGATAATGACATATTCAAGGCATATTCTAAAGTTAACCATAGTGCATTCACATAATTCAAAGTGCATACATCATAAGAGATTAAATGCTTAAACATTCATTAATATCATAGACACAACATATCTTAAAGCATACTATAGTACATTCACATAATTCATTATGTAAACATCAATTGCATTCAGAAATGTAAAGTTATACAATTATCTTTTATGTTTTATAATTAACCCCCTGCGGTTATGCACAATTCGATTATGTCGAGAGAGAGATAAGACCATTCGGGGGTTAGTTATTAAGTGTTTTAATACTCTGAATGACTATCTGAAACAGATCCCTAAAGGAGCGATGCAATGACCAAGAGTACTCCCCTAAAGGCTGAAATTCTAGGATGTATCTGAATTGTGCAGAAGTTATAGGACCTACCCACCTAGGACAAAAATTGTATACCAGGTTCTCTAACTCTCTTGGGTGAAGAACCATCGAGCCATTGCTGCTCGTAGCAAGTTTGGGCATACACCACTAGCACACCAGAGTTTGTACTATCTACCCTCTCCAAGGTAGCACGAGGACCAGAAGGGCATCAACCTTATTAATTTGATGCTTATGACATTATTGTACTTGCCTTATTGGGAAACTGGGGCTTCGAGAGCCTACGTAACGCACCAAGGTACATAAAATGTCTGCCTTCATGGCAAGAACACTGACTACACCAATGTGGTAGTGAATACATTATTTTTATAGTATATTATGATCACCCATCTAGTATACTCGTGGTGTTGGAATACCTACGAGGTCCAAAACCAAACACTGGTACAAAACTGACCAGACCTTAATTTATGTTTATGTTCATGCATTTATTCATTTTTACTATCTCGGGCATACAAAGAATAGCCCGTTGGTTCAGTTCGACCACGTACCTAGCTCATGGGCAAACACATAGGTGCACTCAGGACACCATCACAATATAGTATTCGCATGACATACAAACACAATTTCAAGTGCTCGTGTGACACAACAATGGGTCTTCTGAACTCACTTTGCTCATCTTGAGCTTTCACATAATCATGAACCACTACATCAAACACATGTATTTAATAACATGCACTCTATATTTGGAACTATGGTCATGACATTCATATGCGAAATATACATAATTTCATGTGAAACAATAAATGCATACAACTTATCATGATTTTTTGTAAAGTTCTTTAAAAGATACTTGAATATTTTTATGCATAAGTGATAGAATTTCAACTCATGAAATGCCATATTTTTGTATGGCTCAATGATGCTACATGAATCAATTTATGCACAATTGATGAAATTTCATCTCATATCATAACACATTCTTGTATACTAATAAATGCACATGTGAATGCATCATAAATTTTCAATGAAACTACATGTACACATTAACGTATATATACATATGCCTTCCAATATACATATACATATATCTATATGCATATAATTTGTATCAAGAGTTACAACTCTACTCTAGGCATATGTGTCAAAATGGTCCTACAAATAGGTCAGAGTTTTCTCTCTTATTGTGATAAACATATCTCCCATAAAACAAATCAAAATAAATCAAAACAGTATATCAATTTGAAGTTCTAAATGTTTATATTGTGATAGAATCCTTATTTGTATTTATTGGATTTATTATTTAGGTGATATAGGTTTTCTTCTAAAACTAGATGTGTTAGGAAATCTGGACAATCCTGCAAACAAGACAAGACTTAGTCCCCTGTTGTAGTGGACATATCTCCTATGAAACAAATTCAATTAAATCAGATCAATATACCAAATTCAATTTTAGAATGTGTAGATCTGTTTTCTAGGAGATACAAATTGTCTTTCAAAACTGGTCAGGTTAAAAAACTATGAACAATCCTGCAAACACGACATAACTTAGTCCCCTGTTGAAATAGACATATCTCCTATGAAAAAAATTCAATTAAATTAAGTGAATATACTAATTTCAAGTTCGAAATGTGTAGTTTGTGATAGAATCTTTTTTTGTATTTATTGGATTTGTTATCTAAGAGATATATATTTTCTTTCAAAACTGACCGGGTTAGAAAATCTGGATAGTCCTGCAAACAGGACAAAACTAGTCCCCTGTATAAATATACATATCTCTTATAAAACAGATTCAATTAAATCAAGTCAATATTCTAATTTTAAGTTTGAAAAGTGTAGATCATATTAAAATCTTTTTTTGCATTTATCGAATTCGTTATCTAGGAGATACAAATTTTTTTCTAAAATTGGTTGGGTTAGAAAATCTAGACAATCCTGCAAACAGGATAGAACTTAGTCTCCTATTGCAACATACATATTTCCTACAAAATAGATTTAATTAAATCAAATCAATATACTAAATTTACTTTCAGAATGTGTAGATCGTGATAAAATCCTTGTTTGCATTTATTAGATTCGTTATCTTAGAGATACACATTTTTTTCCAAAACTGGACAAGTTAGAAAATCTGGACAGTCCTGTAAACATGACAAAACTTAATCCTTTGTTGCAATGGATATATCTCCTATGAAATATATTCAATTAAATTAAATCAATATACCAAATTTAAGTTTGGAATGTGTAATGATAGAATCCTTGTTTGCATTTATCAGATTTGTTATCTAGGAGATACATATTTTCTTTCAAAATTGGTCGGGTTAGAAAACCTAGACAATCCTGCAAACAGGACAAAACTTTGTTCCCTATTGCAACTGACATATCTCCTATAAAACATGCTCAAATAAATCGCAACAATATACCAAATTGAAGTTTTGAATGTGCCGATTATGATAGAATTTTTGTTTGTATTTATCGATCGAGATACGAGAGAAATTCAGCCAGTTTTGTAAGACTAGTCAATATATTCATAAGACAAAAAAAAAGACCATAACATTCCAGATTTTTGAATATGATAAACATAAACTAAATAGAAAAACTCTATAATGAATACAATATTTTATTTAATTCAAAAATCTAACTTAAATCACATACACAAATCCGTGTATCATCAATTTTCACACTCATACCACTAGGGATTGAGCCACCCTATCGACCTTTCAATTAAACATTTTATTTAATTTTTAACATTGTAATTGAAATTATAATTTGGGTTTTCTATTTTATTCTTGGATCCTATTTATATTGCCATCAATTTTGGGTCAACTAAAAAAATTCAAATCCAATTCGAGAATGGATTTCAGATCTATTCAAGATCCATAACTTAAATATCAGATCCAATATAATTGGATCGAATCCAAATTAAATTTGAATTGGATTTTATATCCATTACCACTCAGAAGGATAATTATAAGGTTAGATCCCCTGAAAACCCTTAAATTCACATTGAATCTATTTTACAATTTTTTGTCCTATGCTACTGAATAAATACTCAAAAATTTTAAACCAAATTCATCTTTATTGAATTTAATAAAAGTAAAAAATTTATGGATCTTACATTTGAAGTCATTCTTATTCAATAAGAATCAAAAGACCAAATTCTTTCGAACATTGGGTGCATGATACACATCTTTTAAAGTGAGGACATTCGCGAAGGTGAAGCTCAAAACCACACTGCCTTTTCCAACAACCTTTGTAGAAGATAAATTTTCTATAAATAAGTTACGACCATCTTATACTGGTTCATGTGTCTTGAACACATCTCTATAGTTGGATACATGCTTAGTAGATCCAGAATTCACCAACAACCTATTTTCCTTTCCTTTCATGTTAACTTTGGAGATCATGGCAACAAATTTCCCTTCTAGAGACTTGGCACTATTTCTATTTCTCTTACGATAATAGTAAATTTTCACTATGTGCCCTCTCTTACCACAAATATAACACGATTCACCTTTTAATTTGTCTATCTTGAACTTGTAGAACTTAAGGTTCTTTTTGAGCTTATTAGGATACTTACAATGGGCATGCTTAAGCTCATTGTCTGTGTTACTTTCAACCATATAAACTTTAGAGGCTTGCTTCCTCACGTTCTCTTTTTATCACGATTTTTAGTTTCTTCTTCAATTCTATTGTGTTGTAACAATTCTTCTAAAGTCATAGGCCCTCTACAATGCTTGAGAGTATTCCTATATCCCTTCCAAGACTTAGGTAACTTACCAATAATAACAAAAACTTGATTTGATCTTATGAGTGATAAGATGAATTTCATACACTTGTGTAAGAACTGACTTATCGCCATGAATTTTGAAATCTAAATATAAACTCACAAGGCATTTTGTGTTACCATAGTCTTCGATTTTGTACTTTTTTTTAATGTCTCTCACATATACTTTGCCATCGCCATGCTTGAGTAGAGATAAAAAATAGGATCTGTGAGATTATTGAGAATATGACAATGATATAGGTAGTCATGCTGCTCCCACTCCTTTGATGCATTGATTAACGACAACGATAGAGGTAAAGCTGCATTCACTCCATTGAAATCAACATTAAGAGGAGTTGGGCGGTAGGTAAAATTGGGAATGAATCTTTCAACACATGCAATCATCAAATTTGTCAATCTAAATAGGAGCTTTTGTTGCCAATTCTTGAAGTTGGTACCATCAAACTAATCCAACTTCTCAACTTCATGGTTGATGTGTTTCGAGAAGAAAGTGGTAGCTATACTAAAAAACTACTTTAAATTATTGTAAAATTAGGTGTGAAAATGGTAGAATTGTGGCGATTTAATTCCCAACACAAGGCACGTTATGTCAGTAGCTATCTTTAAAGTAGTTTTCACCCCCCCACAATGGTGCAAGGAGTTCAAATGTCAACCTTAGGGATACAACACCACTGTACTTCAATTCAACTTTCATGACCTTTAGAAGCATAAATGAGTATGTCAAGATGGTACTTGATGAACCTTAAATTAGACAGAAAATTAGGATGCACAAACACTATCTCTACTGCAGATAAGAGACAATGTTCTTAGTAATCCAATACAAAAAACAAAAATTGAAAAATATTAAGAAAAAAGAGTTAGAGAGAAAACAAGAGGTGAGAAGATTCTCATATGTTTTGTCCACCCGAGTGATCTTTAATAATAGAACATGATTCACTAGATGGTCTTGACCCTCCCTTGGTCCTATTTGATCTTCAACAATTAAGACAACATGGACAAAAAAAAAGTTTGGGTTTTGAATTAAAACCCAACCCAATCAAATCCAAAGCTAAGGCATAGGCTTAGGCCTGGACTTATGCATAGACATAGGTAAATGCAAATGCAAAATGTAGTTGACAAGAGCCTTGCTCTTTAAGCCAAACCTAGCTTATATAAGCTCATAAGAATTTATCTTTCTTTAATATGAGACTAAACTTTTTAGCTTATCAAATAATTTTTCTAAATACACTTTACATCACTGTCCATTGCTTTACATAATTTGATGCAAGTATCAAAAGTCATTTTAGCTAAGCTTTTGAAATTATATGTACGAAATAAGGCATATAAAGAAGAACTGTCAAATCACTGTCCATTGCTTCATCCCACAAGGACCTCATGGTCGTTGTGTACATTGTGGACAATGAAAATGACAAATCACTTTTCTAAAAGTGATTTAGAAGATCACTTGATATGCTCTCCTTATAAAGAGGACAACAAAGTATTACACTAAAAAGCAAAACACAAGATGGAGCTACAAGAACTTTGGATATTTACAAAACACCTTAAAAGTTTTCCAAAACAATCCACAAAGATTTTAAATATTATTTTGAAACTAAATTTTACAATACTACCATCAGAATCTACGAGTCACTAGAAGTCTAGAATATGAGAACTACTACGTGAACTAAACATTTTCAACACTTTTTTTGTTGTAAATCCAACCATGGAGATGTGTTTGACATAGTGAATTTGTTAGGAATCAACTATTGAATCATGTTTTTCCGATGAAAAATACAATGTTTGGATGCTTGAATATTTATGAAGATTATCAGACGTTGATTTTAAAACCTTAAAAAAATCTTGTTTATGCATCATAATCAGATGATTTAAGAGTTTGTATAGTTAGACTTAAGAGAAAAAACAAAAAATCTATATAAATTGCTATTCATATAGTAGTTTTCATATTTCCAATTATCATATTCTAACTCTAGAATCTACTATGATAACTAATAAGAAGAAAAAAGAACACTCAATCTTCCATTGCCTTTCAATTCAGATCTATCAACCATTTCTTCTCCACACCATCTCCACGGACAGTCATCCCATCCGAGAGAGAGAGAGATTTGTGAATATTTATAGGGTAAAAATGTAAAATATGAAAACTATACCCAAGTTTACCCTCGCAAAAAAAAATACTCAAGAGAGAGAGATTTATGAATATTTTTGAGGTAAAAATGTAAAATATGAAAACTTTACTCAAATTTACTCTAAAAAAAAGAAAACTTTACTCAAATTGGGTTAACAGAAACTTAGTTTAATTTAAAACATGTTTGCTTAAAGTTAACCACAAAAAGATTAGGTGCAATTTTAATATTATCATGCGTTTTCTATTATTGTCGTTGCTCCATCTCACACTTCTTCGATTCTTTCACACAACGAAAAGGAGAGCCTTCTGAGTTTTGGTTTCTTTTTTTTACCTTCTCCTTTATTTTTTTGTTTTTTTAATGGCAAGCTGGGGGGTTAGGCAGACCCCTACCAGTTACACTATACCATTGGTTTTGAACCTGCAACGTCCAAACACAAGGTGACATGCACTAGATGCTTCTATTAGATAAGAGGAGCCCCCCCCCCCCCACCCCGTTGGTTTTCCTTCACCTTTTGAAGTTGCCCTGCAAGTTACTGCATAAGTGAGAGAGAAAGAACCACCCATCTTTAAGATTGATGGTGAAAAAGTGTTTCATACAAAAGGGTTGTACGTGTCTCGGACTGAGCCTTTGAAATGGAGCAGGTGCAATGCAAAGCTCTATTGAGTAAAAAAATGCATAGAGTGTAGGAACACATGGTTTGCATTAGCTTGATCGGTGACATGCGATGATAGCACGACACGTGATAGGCAACAATATCATCGTTAGTGCATCGTTGTGTGGCAGCACAGACGTGGAGTGTTGTTTGGTTAAGCATTGCCAGCAGATCAGAGGATGTTGCCTTTGGAGATTTGGTTAAGGACCTATTAGCTTGCAGGAGTTTCCCATGCGTAGCGTTTAGACACACGAAAGTGCATGTGGGTTAGAGCTAATTCCTCCAGAGATCACCTTAGGTGATTCCAACTGAGTATGGTGACTCGGGGCTAGGCAAGTAAATGCCTAGGCATCGACGAATGAGTCTGGAGGTGTTCTTCGCTATGGTGTTCAATCATCAACTAGGGGTCACAAAGTCTTGTTCCTTCAATGGCGAGGTTTTGTTGTAGCGTGCACATGAAGTCGTAATATGCTTCATGGCACACAAGGCTAAGGCAAGTTTGTGACCTTTTCAGAAGTGATAACTGGTATGAAACGACTATGAACTAAGTGGCATAAATTAGATACAATATGCATTTGAAGATGCGCTTGATCAGCTTCTGCTAGGCAGTTGCGCACGAGGTGGTGCACAATGCCAATAAAATGATTCAACACATGAAAAAGTGTTGGTGTGCAGCCTCTCGCCATTAGGCTTGCCGGACTGAGCAGTCTAGCATGTCACGGGTTTGTAAAAAATTCTATATCCGTGACACATTGGTATCAGAGCAAAAAGATTCACGAAGACCTTATTGTTCATTGAGTGCAACACTGAAGGAGACAATGATGGTTTATCTTAGTTATGTAAATTTGTACAGCTAAAGTATTGTTGACCAAGCACAGAAGCATGATATTAGCAGGATGTACGTGTTATTTTGTCGATGTTAAGCAAAAGTGTAATGTTGTTGTTCAGTTGGCTAAGGGAACGTAGATAAGCCAAAGATTTTTACCAGTTGTGTGTTAGGCTCACAGGTGGAGCGTGACATTTACTTTGTGCATATAGAGAATGCACATTGGATTCAGCTGGATGGATTTGTACATTTGGATATAAGAGACTCAATTAAACTTATATATTCTCTCCCAAGATTATGAGTTAGTGGAGTACCCATCTTGAGCAGAATGCTCATTGTTTTGGTCCCTTGAGTTGGCAGTTCCTCTGTGGATTGTGTGTGCGAAAAAAGTTATTGTTCGTGGCTTGTCGGTTTGGTTCTTGCGAAAATGTTTTGTTGGCTTCGGATGAGAGTTGCAACATTGAGCTGTGTTGCCCATTGTTTGGACGAGTGCCCAGGAAGACGCTTTAAATGACTGCTTTGGGGTGATACACAAGTAGGCGTCCTCCACTTGAAGACTACTTTGAACCGTTGGAAAATCGCAAGTTGGTGCCTTAAGGAAGTTGATATCCCTACGACACATGTTGGTGGTTGTCCTTTTTTGCGAAGACTACGAAGGGCATAAAATTACCCTTGCTGGGGTCGCAAGGCACTCCAACCATGAGCATAAAGACGATAATTTTGTCATGCGGGCAAGGATGTCCCACTTGTGTATAGGACTGCACTAGGGTCCCACGAGCAAAGAATGCTCGTTGTTAATGGAACAGAAGACCGTTGTTTAAGTGATTGGAGGCACGTTAAGGAATGAGACTTGACGTGTTAAATGTTGCGGCGATGATGGATTAAAACCAGAAGAAGTTGAGTAGGGTGAATGAAACAAGTAAACTAAAGATAAGTGCAAAGGAAAATTGACACATCAGTTAAGATTGTGTTCTTACCTGTACCAACATTGTTGAGGATGACAATGGTTTGGGTGAGGGAGAATGTCCCAGACTAAGCCTTCGAAATGGGGCAGGTGCAGTACGAAGTTCTACTGAATGGAAAATGCATTGAGTGTAAGAACACACAGTATACATTGGCTTGATCAGTGATGTACGATGATGGCACAACACACAATAGGCAACAATATCCTCGTTAGTGCATCGCTGTGTAGTGACACAGACATAGAACGTTATTTGGTTAAGTAGTGCCAGCAGATCAGAGGATGTTGGCTTTGGAGATTTGGTTAAAGACCTCTCGGCTTGCAGGAGTTTCCCACACGTAGCATTTGAACGCACGAGGGTGCGTATGGGTTATGGCTAATTCTCCTAGGGATCACCTTAGGTGATTTCAACCAAGTATGGTGACTCGGGGTTAGGCGAATGAATGCTTAGGCACTGGTGAATGAGTTTGGGTTGTGCTTTTTGCTATTGTGTTTAATCATTAACTGGTCTTTAGACAGGAGGCAGCAAGGTCTTATTCCTTCAGTGGTGAGGTTTTGTTGTATCGTGCGTATGTTGTCACAATATGCGCTATGACACTTAAAGCTAAGACAAGTTTATGCTCTTTTCAGAAGTGATAGTTGGTATGGGACGACTATGCACTAAGTGACATGAACTAGATATAATACGCATTTGAAGATGAGCTTGATCAGCTTTCGCTAGGCAAGTGTGCATGGCCAATGAAATTATTCAACATATAAAAAAATATTGGTGCATGACCTTTGGCCGTTAGGCTGACTAGACTGAGCTGTCTGATGTATCATGAGTTTGAAAAAAAAATTATGTCCGTAACAATACAATTGCTTCATATTAGACTATTAACGACTTCCTTCGCTCTGCTGTTTTTTTTTTTAAGCCAAGCTGGGGTTAGCCTCACACCTATCAGTTATACAAGTTTTGAACCTGCAACATCCCAACACAAAGTGACGTGCACTGGTTGTTCCTACCAGACAACCAGAGCCCCGTTGGTAAGTTCCTTCGTTCTTGAGTAAGACCTGTTTTAAAAAATTTCCAACTTTTTTTATCGGAATCCTGATGATCCGATTGAGCCGTATCCAATAATGTAGGATTCGGTAAGCGTGCATTTGACCTCGATCCAACCCCTTTATGCACTCCAGCTTTGGGATTGTCGCCCAAATTAACAAGGGCCTTGCAGTGACTGACACTTAAGGTAATTGAGACCAAAGCTTTGATAAGACACACTGGCCAGTGGGGCCCGGCCTGGTCCTTGCAGGAATGAGAGGTCCGAATGGTTCCAAACCCAAACCATGATTTGATGTCCGGACTTCGTCAAGGGTATCAAGGGGCTTGTTCTCATGCTAAACTCAATCGAGCAGACCAAGACTAGCATCGTTATCAGATATCCAAACCCATCAGACCCATGAACACTGCTAGGGTGTTGCTCATCTGAACGAGGACCAAGCACGCAAAAAATGTGCTGCTACACCTAAGTGCCCTCCGTGCAATGTGGTTGCACTTAACGTGTTCTGTCCTGTTAGAGGGCGATTGATTCACCCACAGACCTAAACAAAGACACTATGTCCTGTCCTCTCCGCATGTGTCTTTATCAAAGGTTGGATACTGATACATGGCAGAACTCTCCCATACACGAAATTCATCTCAGAGGGAAGTGCGGAACGAGGTGTCCCATCCATCCGTATGTAGGGTTGGGAAACAAGCTAAGTCACTGTGACTTGGCTCATGTTTGGCTTGTAAAGAGCTCATTCAAACTAGTAAAATAAGCTCTTAAGGATGAATATGAACACTTGGTACTTGGCTCGGCTTGACTCGTGTAAGCTCTTGAAGTAGTAAAAAATATATTTTAGATATATTTTTCATGTATTTTTTTTATAATCTTATTTCTTTCATCTCTAAAACAATATATTTTTTATATAAATAAATCAGTTCGAACTCGACTCATTTAACTTGGGCTCATTGTTAGCTCGAACTCGCTAGGCTCGCCACAAGAATGAGCTAAGCTCGAACACTTCCTCCGGTCGTTCATCTCGTTTACCAGCCCTATCCTTGCGTCTCGCCTTTGCATGGCCCCACGCTGGGGACCGCGGACACTTCCTTAGTTTTTGAGAGATGGATCCTCTTAAATCCGATCCGTTCACAGCTCCGTGGATCTGTAATAGCTCCAATTCTCCAAATTTCTCTCTTTCTCCGTACAATAGTGGAGAAGAAAAAATCTTCACGGGTTCTGCTCTTCTTTTTACGCCTCTTTTTTAGAAACCCGGGGTGCTATTTGTTGTCTGCATCTCTCCCCTCACCAGAGGAATCTCCTACCAACTAGCACCTCTCTCTCTCTCTCTCAGCCGTCGAGGATGGCCGCCTTGCAACTCTGGGGGACCCTGAAGGAGGCCATAACGGCCTACACGGGCCTCTCCCCCGCCACTTTCTTCACCATCTTGGCCGTCTCCCTCGCCTTCTACCACTTGATCTCCAGCTGGTTCTCTCACCCTTCGCCGCCTTCGAGAGTGAGGGAGGAGGAAGCGGACCCCCTGCCGCCGCCCGTCCATCTCGGAGAGGTCACCGAGGAGGAGCTCACCGCCTACAACGGCTCCGACCCAAAGAAGCCTCTCCTCATGGCCATCAAGGGCCAGATCTACGACGTCTCGCAGTCGAGGTCCCCTCCCTTTCCAATACCCCTTCTATCCGTTTGATCTAACCCAATTTGGTGGGTTTAGTGTATGTTGGTGCCAAAGTTTATGGGGTTAACTTTTTTTGAGAGTTGATGATTTGAGGGTCTGGGTTTTTTCCCTCCCAAATCAGTTGATTTTTTTTTGTTTTAGTGGGTTTTCTTGCTTTTCTGTTTCAGTTGAGAAAGTGGTTTTCACTTTTACTCTGTTTTTCTAGGTTCAGTTTATCGTGGGTTGTGGGGTTTTCTGGCTAGGTTTGTGCGTTTTAGGGGTTTGTGGTTGTTTTGAGCAAATGGGTGTTGTTTATTCTGAAGTTTTGATTTACTTTTAGATGTAATTTTGGGACCGTTCTGGTTATTTTTGGTTTTTGCACTCGGTTGATCGTGAGGGTTTTTTGTGGGTTCTCCGTTAGCTTGGGGTTTTTATGCTCTTTCTGATAATCAGCTTCAGGTGTATGGTTTTCTTTTACTCTGGTTATAGTTAATTCTAGGATTTGGTTACGTTTCCATTACAAGCCTTTTTAAGTTGAGCAGATGGTTTACTGTTTTTATCTTTCAACAGTTGATTTTTGTGATGTTGGTTTTGTATTTCATGGATAAATTAGAAAGGGGAATTGAGTGTATGACTGTTATTAACAGATGGGGATTTTAGAGGTTTCAGCTTGGTTTTCTGATGAGGGTGTAGGTTTTCTAGAAGAAAAGTTTTTGTTTATTTGAGTCTGGTTATATTTAGCTATAACATAATTATACTTGCATATGTAGACATGATTGCTGTATATGTTGTGCATTTTCAACGTTCAATCACGGATTAGAGGCTTTAGTTTATGATGTGTTTCACGCATAGTTGAAAGAGTTGAGTTATCCAAGTCCAGTTCCAGCTCTGTTAATGCTAACATATTTTGAGTGCTGGAGTCTCAGATGATTCTGTCTGATGCTTTGGGTTTAATTGTTTTACATTTGCACCTGATGTTGGGAGATATCGTTCTTTTCTCAAGTGGATTCTGGTGAAGGATGCAATATACTACTGTCACGCCAATCAGGGTCTTTATCAGTCCAACTCATTTACCAAAAGGGCTGAACACAGGCTCAGTTAGCCCATCCTTACCATGTTCTTTGGAGTAATTGATTGGTTCATGCAGGAATGCATTCCTTTGGATTATTTGTGTTTCATTGGCTGAAATATTGTAGTTCTGCATGTAGGCTTTGATTTTTCTTCTTTTTATTTTGGGTGCTTTTCCTCCTCCCCACATGTTTCAGCTATTGAACCCCTTTTTTTTCCTGCTTCAACGACTATTTGTGTTTTCTTTCCCTAGTTCCAGCCATAAGCGTAAATCATGGTAAAGGGAAAACTCTGTCGGATTTAACATCTTCATGTTGATTTTGTCATGATGTATTTGGTGTCTGATTATTTTGAAACGTTGACCACTGCATTGATCAAGGAATAATCATATACATGAGTTCTCAATTTGCATTTGCAGTTGATTTCAGTAATTGGATTTGTCCATTTAGGCTTCTTAATTACAATTTTTTGGTTACTAAAATCATGGCTTTTACCATCATCTTGGGTTTGCTACTTGGTACTCTCTCTCTCTCTCTCTCTCTCTCTCTCTCTCTCTCTCTCTCTCTCTCTCTCTCTCTCCTTTTGGATCCATTTTTCTTATGTGTTTTTTTGTGTCATCTCTTCTAGGCTCTAGTTGTTCATATCTCACCCTTTTTCTGATCTCTTGGGCTGGTCTTTGCCCCCATGTTACATGGGCACTTCACCTAAGCTGAAGTGTCAGTGTCAAACACTTCCTGGCACCGACACTCCAACACTTCCTGGCACCGACACTCCTGGACACGGCACTGACACACTGTTTTTAAAATTAGAAGTGTCCAAAAATTTGGACACGCCTGTTGGGTGTCCAACACCTTAAATTGTGTTTGGATATGCCATGTCTAAGGAGTGTCCAATTTCTTGCATAAAGGATAGGGGTGTCCAGCTTTATGGATACCATTCTAGGGTGTTGAAGATACTTACCTGGGAAGTATCCATCACACCTTGACACTCCCATTAGTCTTGATGATTTGTTCTTGACTTTTTGTACTTACAATCTTACATGTTCTTAAAACTGTAAATGATCAAGGATCAAATTACAAATAGGAAAGGAATGTGCATTTTATATTTTATGATTTTGTTTGCATAATTCTTTAAATCTCTCTTTTATCTCTTATATATATATATATATATATATATATATATTGCCGTGTCCAAGTATCCAGTTTTTTAAGACCTGTTGTGTCTGACACCGATACCCGTGTCAGTGTCCAAGTAACACAGCATGCAATCAATGAAGTTTTGTTTTTTTTAAGAAAATAAATCTCTTATAGATATGACCTGCTTCTTAGACGTTATTGTTTTCTTGGTATTTCCATCTTTCAATGGGGTGCAGTGATAGGAACAGGAGCAAATTCGCCATGTGATGTTCTTGCGTTGGTATTTTTCTTGATTTCTGCAGTCTGTTGTCATTCAGCAAGCTTCTGTTAGTGGAACAGAATAATATCTAGTAGCCAAACTTGATGATTGTGTTGATGTTCTGAAACTCTAAAATTGTCTTATAATTAATTGGGTACAACAATCTCAATGTTGATCCCATTTAGATCAAGTTGGCTGATTATCATATGTTGTATGTCTGCGTTTAATATGCAACAGTAACTAATATCACCGCTTAGCTTGCCACTCTTGTGTGAGATTCTTGGTAAGAATTTGGTTCAATCCACCAGTTTTGACTTAGATGGCTTAATGTAATCTGATTACATTCTGAATCTATAAGTGTGATCTGAATCAAGACCTGGATGGACTTGAAGCTTTGAATGACTTTTGAGGAGCAAAGGATCCAAATTTATCCAACACAGCTTATTTGTTATGTAGTACAAAATGAATAGAATCCAGAAAGGCCTTTGATACAAACATAACTTCTCAAGAGGTGTATTTGCCATTTGTTAATTGACACTGCTATACATAAAGATTATGAATAAACCTCTAATTCGTGTTAAAGGAATGGTGCTGCTCCTTCAATTTGGAAAATCCCTTCCACCTGTCCCAATCTGGGTCAAACTTTGCTAAAACAGTAAAGGTTTTGGGTTCTGGGGAATTTCTATGCTCTGCAGAAGTGCTAGGCTCTAGCCAACTAGGAAAACCTCTGTGGTGTGACTCAGAAAACTCCTATGCAGCTTGCTATGTTCCTTGTGCTTGCTGCTCTCAGTTACAAGGTACACTTTTAGATAGTTTTGAAGCTAATGCAGAAAGCTCGCTGGCACAGTCTCCTTCCCCAAGAGCCATGGCCCAGCTACACTACCACTACCCATGAGGTGGAAGTAGGGCACGTCACTGACAGTGTGAGTGAGACTCTAGGTGCTATTGAAACAGAAACTAAAGCTATTTGAATTTCTATGATATGAATGAAATTTGTTATATTGTTATTCCCTTCCTTTCTTTATTTTCTCCTTGATTTTATTTACTGGAACGGAAAAAGTGATTGTCTGTTCCCTCAAGTCATCAAGAGACATGCTCTGTTTGTAAGGTAAAAACGTTGCATTGAATGTTTGGTCTATTTTGATATTTTTGCAGAGTGTTTTATGGACCAGGAGGACCTTATGCTCTATTTGCTGGCAAAGACGCAAGCAGGGCTCTTGCTAAGATGTCCTTTGAAGAGACGGATTTAACCGGAGACCTTGAAGGCCTTGGGCCTTTCGAGCTTGATGCCCTGCAAGACTGGGAATACAAGTTCATGAGCAAATATCACAAGGTTGGAACCATCAAGAAGAAAACTTTGCCAGTGGCTGAATCATCTGATGTTGATGCTGATGCTGCTGGAGCAACTGATACCACTGCTAGATCTACAGATGTCGTTCCAGCTGAAACTCCGTTAGGCGAAGTTAAACCTAAAGAAGGTACCACCACTAGTCATGAGCTTCATGAGTAATGTTTCTGATTTTGTTAAAAAGGGGGGGGAGGGGTTGGTGAAGAGATATTGTTTTGCCCTTAAAAACTTTTTCGCTGGTATATTTATGTAGATTGACTTAGTTCTATGCTTTTGAAAGTTTGTGTGATGAATGTATGCCATCACATCTGCTGTTTTTGTCTAATAAGGTTTTTTCTCCTCCCCTTTTCATGGGTTATAAGAGGCAGTTAGAGGAGTTTAAGCATTTTTATTTATACTCATGGCCACTCACTCTCTCATGTCATTTGTGTCAATATATTTTCATTATGCCATCAAGACACATTTTGTTACTTTGGATTGTGGGAGAACCTCACAGTGAATTGTTGCGAAGATTATCATAAATACTCTCTCTCTCTCTCTCTCTCTCTCTCTCCTTAATTAGTATTTGAAACATATTCCCTTTGAAAACAATAAAATATATAGTTACATACTCCACTGTGTAATGTGGTACGAGAATCATGGGAGTCAAAAAACGTCTAATGAAAATCAAACTCTAGAGTTTCTTGTGCATGTAAGCATTGCAACAGTAATCCTGTCAGCTGGAGCTTAATCTACTGGAGATGACCGGTGACTGGATTGTTACTTAACCATTAAATATAGTGCAAAAATATATTAACATTTCTTTTCTAAGGAGAAATCAAATGGAAAAAGCAGTCTGAATATAGCTCTGTTTGTGAGCCTACTGACGGTGCTCCCACGTCAGAGAGGAAGTAGGGAAAACCAGAGTCATTCCCTGTTTGGGAGATAAGAAAAATGGTAAGGGCCTGTTTGGGATCGGTACCTGGGATGGGCTTTTATGGAGTTTATGCATTTGAGGAATTACCACCTCTAGGAGGTGGTAGCTGCCAAATCCATCCTTTAGTGTAAATACAAAGGAGAAAGGGCTTCACTTCCCATCCCAAATGCATAAACGCCCATCCTAGCGCCGAGATTCCAAACGGTACCACCATGGGCATTTGACCAATATTTTGCCTTGGTAAGGCCAAATGCATAAACGCCCATTCCAGCACCAAGATTCCAAACAGGCCCTAATTAAGGGCGTTTAGAGTGCATTTGCAAATGCGATTTCCGTAAACGGACTGCCACTGCAGTGACGTGGTAGTTTGCAGCTACCATGTTGATGCCATCTTCGATGGTCTAATCTTGCCAGCTGTCACATTAAAGTTATAGTCAGAAACTTTTAAAATACTATTGGTCACACAGGAAGAGTGCCTGAAAGCTACTTGGCTTGGCAAGTTGAACATGAAAGATGGGTACTTGGCTTGGCACCACTTGCATGAACTCGTTAAGTAGTAAATATATATATATATATATATATATATATATATATATAACATATGATTGAACTATTTGGTTTTCCAAAATTAGGTTTAGTGGTAAAATCTTATTACTTGTAGCTATGAAACGATGCATTTTTTTGTAATCCTATTTCTTCAAGCTCATTTGGTGATAAGGGGGAGTTCTGATCCTATGCAAGTTGAATATGATTTAAATGGGTTAGGGACACTAGGACTAGGGTGCAAGTTATAGTTCAGGTCGAATGGTCGAGTCTGGAAAATTCATGAATTCTGGGGTGGTATGACAGGGTGGAAATGTCGATCCCAATGGGCATGGGCAGGGTATCACCAGAACGGGCTGGTCGATAGGTTTAGGCACTGGCATGGTCAATGGTCGAGTCAAGTCTGGTTCAGGGTTAATAGGAAGATGGAAACGGTGAAGGTTCTGGCTCACAGCCGGACATAAGGGGTCTTTTGTTTCATGCCTTTTTCTTTGAAAGAGGCTCTTTTTTGTTGGAAATAGGGCTTCTTGAAACAAGCATGTACATGAGAAATATGTGGTAGGACCCACATAATAAATAAAAAAAAAACAGCTTTCCTGTCAAAATGAATTCATACCTCTCCCCCCGCCCCCCCCATGGGGAAGCACCTTTCTTCCAAAGTGGCCCTTTTAAAGTTAAGAAGTTTTCCTTGGGTGGGAGTGTAACAAATGCCACATAGTTGATCATGAAGAAGGTGGCTTACTTGCATGTGGTTGAAAGGTTGTGGATGATTGTAGTTAGGGGGGTTAACTTGGTAAGGTCAGAACTGGATCGGTTTAAAGGCTCGATGATTATAGTCGGGCCATGGTGGGCTAAGTGAGGGATGCTTGGGGCCAGAGTTGGGCTCGGCAGGCAGGATGGAGAGAATTCTCAGTAGGCTTTGGTGAGTGTAGGCTAGCAGGGTGACATGGCTAGGCTCACGCCCATTGCTCATTCAGGTTCTAGCAAGCACATGCCTCACACATGTTGCCCCCTCACTGGGGCACAAACACAAACTCACGAACACAAGAGATTCACTTCCATGGTGAATCAGCCTCCAAGTTTTTCAAAGGAAACCAATTGAATTAGCTAAAGCAAGATCCTTACAACCCCAACAGTAAGTATAGCAGGCTTAGCCAGTGCTACTAAGGTCTTTTATCCTTTGGGTGGGTTTTTCCGTCCTTCCATGGAAAAAAAATATATAATCCTTAAAACCCCAAGAGGGGTTGTTTTCAAGGTTTTCACTCAAATGATTTGCTAGTTTGAGTGTGCTCCAAAATACTTCACTTGAAAACTAAAGCGATGGGTTCCAAAGGGACCTGTATCCAATAAATTGACAAAAATATAATATACAATGAAAGATGAATGTATATCCTGAAAAATGTAAGGGTGTTTTAATCAGTTGAATACTGCTAATATTAATATAAAGACATGAGTTCAAGTACAAACTGAGTTTTCACCATACCGCCATGGTTGGAGGTTTTATGCCCTATATGCCCCCCCACAACGGCATCTAGAGCATCTGTAATAGACGTCTGAGTGCACAGGCTCCAGCCATGGTAGTTGGATGCCGTTCAGCAAGTGAATGTACGGTATCCAAGGAACCCCGTGAGGGGTGCCTAGGTCCTGAGCTGCACATGGATTGGAATTGGGACAGATCCAGTTGGGTGTATATGCTACGAGCATACTTTAATTTGGATATCACATCACCAGATCTGGATTTGGGATATTAATTTGGATCTAAGTATTTTGACGGCCACCAAATTAAGAGGCAGGATCCCTGTTGGGAACAGTCTCAAATCCTAGAACACTCCTGAGAAGCATGGGCCAGAGGCTGGTTTGAGCAGGCTTGGGCATGTATCTTTCAATATAATTAAAGCCTCTGTAAAGAGGCATGGTTAGGTGATTGGCCCGAGTATTTTAGAAAGTACTCGGATCACACAAAACACAGAAAATCGTTAAAGTGTGTAGCGATCTTCTCTGTCAAACACATACAAAAAATTGCTGTGTGTACAGCGATTTTCTATGTTTTGTGTGCTTCGAGAATTTTGTAAAGTAGTATGGTCTGATCACTGGATCTGCTCGACTCAGTAAATTGTACGGGCCTACAGACTGTGGCTCGACTCTGTATTTTTTTTAAGTCTTATTCCAATACATTATCTATTGTATAATACTTAGTATATGTTATTATTATCAATTTATCATACATAAAGACATTTGTGAAAACTTACAAAAATTTCTCAAAAAAACACGGGCATTACATCCAACCCCTCTTAAAAAAAATCATCCTCGAAATTTGGTTAAGGTTGCATACTGAATAGGCTTGGATATTTCACTTTCATCTCCGCTTTCGGCTCTTATGTACATTCATCGAGTCCATGGTGTTGCCATCGTACATTCACTAAAGGAATCATCTTATTTCGTAATACTTGCTCTTGTCGATCCAAAATCTTTATCGAATGATTCTCGATCATGAGATCCTTTTGCACTTCTACCTCATCATACTAAATAATATGTGTTGGGTCCAGTACATATTTCCTCAACATCGACACGTGAAAAACATAATGAATGTTCAAAAACAAAGGCGGAAGTGCTAATTTGTAAGTTGAGCCTCTAATCTTCTCGAGGATGAGGAAAGGTCCTACATACCTTGGACTTAGCTTACCCTTCTTGCCAAACTGAAACACACTCCTAGTTGACAATACCTTAACGAAGACATGATCTCCAACTTCAAATGATACTTCACGACGCTTTAGATCTGCATAACTTTTTGATAGCTCTAAGCGGTCAGAAGTCTCTTACGTATAAACTATACCTGATCGGTGTAGTGTTGCAGAACTATTGGTGACTCGGTAGCTCAATCACCAACCTCACTTCAACAAACTAAAGACCTACAGGGTCACCCATATATATCCTCATATGAAGCCATACTGATGCTCGAGTGATAACTGTTGTTGTAGGCGAACTCGACTAGCTTCAAATGTTTACTCCAATCATCCTTCTACTTCAATGCACAAGAGCGCAACATGTCCTCTAGGGTCTGGATTATCCTCTTTGACTGTCCGTTCATCTGCGATTAAAAAACCATGTTAAACTTAAGCTTTGTCCCCAAAGATTTCTTAAGTTGTCCCCAAAACTTGGATGTAAATCTCAGATCTCTATCAAAAATAATTGAGACAAGTACTTTATATAACCTGACAATCTCGTTTACATACAAATCCACTAGACTCTCCAATGTCTGATTCTCCCTGGTCGGTAAGAAGTGTGTTGACTTCGTAAGGTGATTCACTATAACCCATATGATGTTGTACTAGTGTTGTGTCCTAGGCAGACCTACCACGAAATCCATGATAATGTTTTATCACTTTTACTGCGGTATCTCGATCGTCTATAATGTTCTGCCAGGTCGCTGATGTTCTATCTTGACCTACTAGCATACCAAGCATCTCAATACATATTCTGCGATGTCTCTCTTCATACCATTCCACCAGTAATTTCTTTAAAGATCCTTATACATCTTGGTGATACTTGGATGTATAGTATACTTGGTTCGATATGCCTCGTCAAGTAGATCCCTACGTAACTTCAGATCCTCTGGCACTGATAGCTTTTGATTGTACTAGATGCTACCATCTTCTTCTAGATGTAGGGTTGTCTCATCTTGCTTGCACGCTGCAACCATCTTTGTGAAGCTCAGATCATTCTTCTGTTAAGCAATGATTTGATCCATGAGTTTGGTTCGCACAGCTAGACTGGTGATCTGAATGCGATCTGAGTCTATGTCAAAAGGTCTCCAATCGATCAGATCCTCTAATAGTCTTCACCCACTGCTGATCAAGCTTGCAAGGCTTTCTGTTTTTCTGCTCAATGCATCAGCCACTACATTGGCCTTCCCTCGGTGGTAGGATATGAAAAAGTTATAATCCTTGAAGAATTCTAACCACTGCCTCTGTCTCATATTAAGATCTTTCTGTGAGAAAATGTATTTGTGACTCTTATGGTCAGAGAAAACTTCGAACTGTTATCCGTACAAGTAGTGTCGCCACACTATAAGTGCAAAAATGACTACCGCCAATTTCAAATCGTGTGGGATAGTTTCGTTCGTGTACTTTCAATTGGTGTGAAGCATACACTATGACCTTACCGTGTTGCATCAATATGCATCCAAGTCTTGTACCCGATACATCGGTATAGATTACAAATCCTCCTTGACCTAAAGGTAATGTGAGCACTAGGACCGAAGTAAGCCTCTTATTCAGATCCTAAAAATTTTCTTTGCATTATTGCGTCCTTATAAACTTTATCCCCTTGTGAAGTAGCTTGGTTATCAGTGTTATGATCTTAGAAAAGTCCTGAATAAATCTTCTGCAATATCCTGCAAGAACAAGAGAACTGTGTATATCTGACACTCGCTTCGATAGTTTCCAGTCTAAGACTGCTTCCACCTAATACAATTCCAAAACCATAATATTTAAACAAGTTAAGATGAAGATCCTAAGGAAAAATCTTTCTCAAGGCATAATCATCGAAGTGAATTTACCTTAGCAGGGTCCACTGACACCCCTCATTTTTTGAGATCACATGTCTCAAAAACATCATCTGCTCCAACCAAAATTCATAGTTAGAAAATTTTGCATACAATTGATGTTGTCTAAGTGTCTCGAGAACAATCCTCAAGTGATCCCTGTGATCTTCCTCACTCTCTGAATAGATCAAAATTTCATTGATGAAGACTATCACAAACAAATACAGATATGGATGAAAAATATTGTTCATCAGGTCCATGAATGTTGTTGGAGCATTGGTTAACCCAAAGGGCATCACCAAAAACTCGTAGTGACCATACCACATTCTGAATGTTGTCTTTTTCACATCTGACTCTTTGATCCTCAATTAGTGATAATCAGATCGAAGATCTATCTTAGAAAAGACTTTGGCATCCTGAAGTTGATCAAACAAATCGTTGATTCGTGAAAAAGGATATTTATTCTTGATTGTCACCTGGTTCAACATGCAACAATCAATGCACAAGCATATTGACCCATCCTTCTTCTTAACGAACAAAACTGGAGCACCCCACGGCGAAACACTCAGCCTGATAAATTTCTTGTCCATCAACTCTTGAAGTTGCTTCTTTAGTTCTTCTAATTCTGCAGGGTTCATATAGTAAGAAACTCTAGAAATTGGTGTCATACCAATCACCTACTCTATAGCGAAGTCGATCTCCCTTGCCGGCGGAATGCCTAGCAAGTCATGTAAATTCATGAACCATGTCTAGGTCATTCATCGAGATTGTGCTGGGTTCTACCAACAAAACATTGGCCAAGAAGGCCTCACAACCCTTCTCCACACAACATTGGGCCTTTAATGCGGAGATCATTCTCCCTTTGCTTTCTCTATTACTCACCTTGTATTCAAGTACAGGTTGATCGGGATGATTAAATTTTATTCGACGCTCACGACATATCATACAATCATAATAAAATGTTCATAAAAACTCATCTGGATGAGGGAGATACAAACAATTTATCGACCGTATATCAGGCAAAAAATACGTAATAACGGGTAATACACATTTGGGTGAGCAAAAACAGGCCACCCAAATTCATATTTTTGTTTTTTTTACATAAACACTTTAAATAAAATATCTAAATTAACATCATATGATTTATAAATAATTCATCATAGACAAATCTAATTTTCGCAGTCATTAGGCCAAAAAATCAATTTGCCTCTCTGAACTCTATTTTCACATAAATAGTTTCAGTATTTTTGCAATAATAAGCATAAAAATGCATATTTTTCCATGAAAAAAATAACAAAAACATAATAACACATGTACATGAACATTAAACTATGAATTCTAACTAAAAGTTTTGCAAGGAATCAATAAACTTTACACTATTTTCAAGTAAATACGATTTTTGTTTCTAACAAGTCCATAACATGCATTACATGATTTTGTTCATTTTTATTTTCAATAATTGGACCACTTTAGGGGTGGAACTGATTTCTCCTTGAGAAAATCAGAAACAACCCCTCTTCATTAATTCAATTAAGATTTTTTGAAAGTTTTTTCTTTAGAATATATTAATTTGAACTCAAATACATGATTTTGACAAAAATGATTTTTGAGAGGGGTTTTCTTTCGAAAACCCTCCCTATTCAATTTTTGACAAACCCAACACCAATCTCACGCATGGGGGTTTGGTACTGGGTTTGTTCTTAATAGAAATCAGAATAACTCGTGCCTAAGAGTTTCGATTTATGCATAGAGAATAAAACTCTCTATCTTTCATGCGAAAACACCTCTTTTGGTTGAAAAAATGAACTCTACAAGCGAACCAACCGTCCACTTCATATGGTGGCTGTGTCAAGACGATCTACTCGCTCCACTCACGTATATAAGTTCACCTCTTAGTTAGACAAGAGAAAAACCACAAATGCAAAATGGGGGGGGGGGGGGGGGTGAGCCCCTCCTCTCTATTTATAGTGTTTAGGGTATTAGGTGAAGGGCTGGGTTAATCTCAGCCCTTGATCTAATCTAGGTCTTCGTTCTTTTCTCCTACTCTTTTAAGTTTCTTTTTTTCTTGTTTATTTTTTTTCATATTATATAACTTTGGTTAATATTTATTACCTTTATAACCTATACTATATATATGATATACTATATTGTATTATAGTATATGGGCTGGTCGACAACCCCCCTTGGAAACCTTTTCATTTTGCAAAGGTTGTCAAACTTGCTTGCTTGGTAAGCAAGTTTGACTAGGTCAAGTTTTATTTTCTTTTTATTATATATTTTTTCTTTCCTTTTCTCATTTTCATTTCATTTCTTCCTTTTTTTCCAGTCTTCCCATCCTAGATAATTCTAGGATGGGATGCCCCCCCTTCTTGGGAGGCTTCCTTTCGAATTAGGTAAGTTTTGACTTGTGTTTCGTGTTTTTATTTTTTTTGACTTTTAAAACCTTGTGAATTTAAAATTTTAAGTTTAATTTTTTTTCAATAGGGAGGTGACATATAGGATGGGACACCCCACCTATGAACTCCTACCCTGTTATTCAATTTAGTTGAATTACATTTTTATTTTATTTAATTATTTTCATAATTAATTTAATTTAGTATTTTGGATTTCAATTCTTTCAAAACTAGAAATTAAATTTAAATGGAATGATTTTAAATGCAACTCAAATTATTTTCAAATGTATGTGGATTTCTCTAAACCCGAAATTCGGCTAGCCTAATTATATTTTTATCTAACAAATTCAATTTCTCAAAAATGTATTTCGAAAAATAATTTTCACTAGGGTCAATAGGACCCATTGGCGTTTGAGTGTATTTCTTATTTTTTTTCTAAGTCTTATTGCAATACATAATCTATTGTATAATACTTAGTACATGTTATTATTATCAATTTATCACATATAAAGACATTTGCGAAAATTTATGGGTGTTTTTCAAAAAAATATGGTCATTACAATTGCAAATTTGGTTTGTATTATTCAAGTTTGGTTTTGATTTTTTTACAGGCACGTTGTTAATGCCCTACCACATTACAAATATAATCATTGAAAACTAGAGTGAAGGGCGGGTTGTTGGGCACTAAGAGAGATTCTCTTACTCATTACAGTCCCTGAAAAATCCAGGCTTTATTTTTTTTAGGCTTGTAAATATTAACTTTTGATCTGTATTATTTTCATTTCAATATTTTGGAATGAGAGAAACTTATGAATATTGTCCTTTCTTTTATGCGATGATTAAGATATGATTGCAAAATCTCAATTTTTACGTAACTCTTCAACTGTCTTAACCATTAAATAAATTTTGTCTTCTCCATTTTTATATGTAATTTCTCTAGAGTAATAACTTCAATCGGATTGTGTTTATGGATGGTTTTGTATTATATCTGATACTGAGAGGCTAATATACGCTAGCTCTTGCGCTCAGGCAAGCTCTCTAGTATTTAGAATGGTTGGAACATGTCCCTAGATGAATTCATTGACACATTATTTTTTGGAGTCATATAAAAGTTTTTAACAAATGAAAAAGTTTAAATTTTCTTAAAATTTTGGGTTTTGAAAAAAGTTTTAAAAGTTTAGATTTTTTAACAATGTTACACATCCTCCAATGTTTGTGCCCCTTGCCGGCACTGCAGAAGGGATGTCGTTTCGTGATTGTTTTGGAAGCTTCAAGATTATGGGAGGCTTTAATTGCAAGGCACAACCTTGTAGTGGAGAGGCCGAGTTGATGGTCGAGCTGCCTGTGATGGTGGATCCGACAACCACCTACCTCCACGGGATCTTGATCACCTGCCTCGCCTGGGCCAAGCCACCTTCGGACCTTAACCCTCTGGACCTCTTCTTCTACCCCCACTGCAACAACATGTGCATGAAGTCTTGCTCTTGTCGGACGGTGATGTTGCTCGATGGATGAGTGGTGAGGTGTTAGAGTGGTGCTTTGTGCCGCAGACGGTGGTGGTGATGTCACTCTGTTTTCGATGACAAAATGATAAAATAGAGTGGAGAAGATGAGAAAACAAGAGCGATCTCTAGTGCCATACGTTGTGAAAGAGACTTTTTTTTTGTTATTTCTTCCATAACTGCCACTGCGATTTCGGCCCCACTTGTGGGCTCAGCCTGCCCCTCTCCTCCACCATCGTGGCTCAATCGGCTCTCTTTTTTTTTATTCATTGAACTTCGGTCTTTGCCGATCTTTTGGATATGGATTGCTGTTGCAGGGGATCTCTTTCACCCCTGACACCAGCACAACCATTGAGGAGAGGGATCGCTACCGCTGTCAATTCTACAAACAACATCGTCGGCAGTGTGATCCCTATGTTTTTCGGTAAGGGGAACTCAATCGATACTCGGGCACTACTGCGCACACCAGAACCAGGCTTTGATACCAGTGTTAGATTTCAGACCGTGGTGTGTGCAATGAGGGCGATCTCTAGTTTATAAAGGAGAAGGGAATTAGGTTGTGATTAACGGCCTGCTTCAGGAGATTTTCTCGATGCAATTATCGAGCTCTCTCTATGTACAGTGGCAGGGGTTGAGTTTACTTATCCTCTCCTAGGTAGTCGTTACCCAGCCATAATCGTCCCATTGGATTTCGAAACTTATTGAGAATCTAATGTGATGTGGGGTCCACCACTATCTCAGTGGTTCATAACTCAATGGCACATTTACGCAAGTGGGTCATTGGATTCCTGGCACACTACTCTGAATCCAATACTTAGATCCATGTTTTAGATCCAATACTTGGATCCACTTTGACGTATGAGTTTCATATATGAGACCCAATGGCCACACTGGATCCATACCAAGATCCAACAATATGTGCATCCAAACCCAGCCAATAACAAATTGTCAGGTTCAGGTTTTGCCAAGTCATGAAAATGAAATCTTAAACTCGGATATGTATAATTTTTGAAGTTTACTTTTACTAAAATTACATATAGAACACTTGGATCGGGTTGAGTATTAGGCAAAAATCATATCCCAAACTCGACCCCCATATTGTTCAGCTTGGATTTGAGTCAACCCAGATATTATTTGGGCCGGCACTTTTTATGCTCATATCTAGAAATTCAAGTTCGGGTTGCATCGGATATCTGATACAAACCCGATCCACTGACCAGCTCTAGGTACTTCTGACCCTATCCCCTCTATGGGGGATATGGTTGACATGAGATGGTGTATGCTTTGAAGTATCGCTCAAGTGGGGCCCATGAGTAGGGGTGAAATGAAATAATATGGTTACTTGCAAGAATAATGAATTATATAATGGAACTTTTTTTATTGGGGTGAACAAAAAACACAAGCAAGAAATGGAAGCGTTCATATAAGAGTTGAAGAAAGAGAGGTATGAACCCTGAGAATGCTATCAGTGGAAAGGTATCTTGTTATGAAAAAGGCACGGCTTCTCAAAGCACATTGGATCTTATTTCTCTTCTTTACTCATCGATGGTTGTTTATTATCTCACGGGAAATTGTTTTCCTCAAAGCGAAAGTGATGCTAATAGGAAGAAAAAAACGTGTCACTAATTCTTTTGACAGGATGCCAAGGGACTTTAACTTCCCCCAAAAGTTTTCCGTGTGAGACTTTTGGGGGATTACTTGTGAAACATAACACACGTCACAGCCAAGACGTGGAAATGCAAGGTTTCCTTGTACCGACTTTCTTGAATTTTAAAACATTCCAATTTAAGATCACTTTATTATTATTATTATTATTATTATTATTATTATTATTATTATTATTATTTAAGTTGATTTCGTGAAGCTTGTATTCTCCTCAATGTAGCACAATTTCTAAGCATGGCCACCAAGGGAATTTTGTGAAGCACATTCCTGAGAGGAGGGTCCCCAGTGACATGCACGAACACGGAGTCAACATAATCATCATCAAGCTTGGTCCCATATGTTTCCAACCGATGACCAATGGCCACAAATTGTTAGAACCTGTATTCTTTAGGGGGTGTTTGACTCACTGGACAAACTCCACCTGGACACACCAGGCGGCGTTTGTCCAGGACATGTGAGTCGCACCCCTTGAGTGCGAGTAACTGGTTCCCTCCCGTCCATGTTAAACACAAAGGGGTGGGAACCAGCGGGTCCCCGCCGGACCAGTTTGTTCCCATGTGTCAAACATGGGATGGCACCTAGGCAGGGACAGGTCAGTCCCCAATCGGGCGCGTCCTGTGATTCAAACACGCACTCAGGGAAAAGAAACGTGAAACAAATAGATGGGTTTATATTTAGTACTAATGAACATACTGAACTAATAAGCTAGAAATGCAAACTGTATCTGCTCGATCTGACTGCATATATGTTTTCAAGATAGTATGATAAGGAATGAACCTTGGATCGTGGTTGTTCCATGTAAAAAATAGGGTTTTTTGAGTCGTAAAATTTTGACACATTGTGTGGGCTGGTGGTTTTTAAAGGCTATGAAAAAGTTGCTAACATGTCACAATCACATGATTCAAAGCCCATGTCCTAATAAACAAATATTATTGATCACATCCGTTTATAAAAAATACGAAATAACAGGTGATTTTTACTCAATAGTTCGGCACCTTCGTTAGTAATATATATAAAATCCGGTAACCGAGCAAATCTTTCACTGTTATCTGACACTTTCGCATCAGATCGTGAGTGAATCAGTGGCTAAAAAAAAAATCAAGTTAAAACAAACATCGGTGACCGCTGCTAATGCCCATTTTGTCGCCCAATGCATTAGGGCCGGTTGTCACCGCTGCTAATGCATTGATTTTGCCCAAATCAAACGTGTAATGTGTTCGATGCTAGGGCCATCCACTGTTATATATATATATATATATATATGATAAGCCTATGGTGTGGATGTACGTACGGTATTAATGAGTTGAAATGAGCAATATGTTATTGATAATGACCATTAAAGCAAATCTAACTTAATAGATAGGATGTACATTGTCTGTTTGGTAGGCATTGACTTTTGAATCACCAAAATCCTGTATGTGCACAGTTTTTTTTTGTGATTTAAAAATCAATGGTCATAAATGCACCATTTTTTTTCATTACTTAAAAAAAAAATTTGTTTTGGGTCAATAAAACATGATCCAAGGGCCGATCTCAAAGAAATTAACTACGCAGAACACAACTGCAAGGTCAGATTGAGTCAAGACAACTTGCACCCATGAGCTTAAACTCATTGATACAGGCACATCTACACTAAATATATGAAAAAATACTGGTTCCATTTTAGGGTATGGTATTTTTTAGCTGAATCACATAGGTGCAAGATTTATTTGACTAATTGGATCCCAAGAATGCGTTCAGCATAGTCCATTTACGAAGAAACGCACTTTGGATTGTGTGGTTTCAATGTAAAAATACAGTTTTCCTAATATTAAAAATTCGAGGCATTTTAGACTTAAATTTTATAGGCCTTAGAAAATATGGTTATACAACATGATTTAATGATCTAAAACATGTTTTTGGCTAAGCAAATAATATAAATTATATCCATAGGGCTTGATTCACAGAAAAACCATGAAAACGTGAAAGAATGAGTTGATTCTATTAGAGCATACGATACACTCGAGGGCAGCGTGTAGTTGAAACTCATAGAGGAAGGTTCTTTTGACTAAATAGTAGGGATTGAACCTGGATCGCATTCTTTCAACATCAAAATGCAATTTTTTGAGGGTTGAGGAATTTGGTAAATTATAGGCCATTGATTTTTCAGCCTCTAGAAAATCGGACATGCACATCTGAAAAACATGACCCAAGGGCTGGTTTCTGGTAAACCAAAGATGTAAAAGGTCAGATGTGTCAAAAAAAGTTATGAATTAAAAATAAAGTCTTTCATTAGGCGGTTTGGAACCCATGAGAGCATATATATATATATATATATATATATATATATATATATATATATATATATATATATATATATATATATATATATATATATATATATATATATATATATATATATATATATATATATATATGTAGAGAGAGAGAGAGAGAGAGAGAGAGAGGTGCTAAATGATACAATGAAAAATTGTTGGTGTTTTTTTTTCAAAATTTTGACTGTACAAATTAATGTGTTCAACATGATTGATTTTCTATAAATCAGCACTTGAATGATGAATTTTGGATAGAAAATTGGTGTTTGGAGCCTCAAAATTTTATGAAAATTGTACATGATTGATTTTGAAACTTATAAAACCCTATCCATGCATCTGAATCAAATGCTTCAAGAACTTATTCCTATAAAAACAACCATATAGATCAAATATGGTCAGAATTTTGAAAAAAACACTAAAAATCAAATAAAACGTCCATTGAAAAATTTTGGGAGGGTTTTCCATTGGGGAGGTTTTCATTTCCCTATATATATATACATATATATAATATACATATATATGTGTGTGTGGATTGATAGCTGCTCACACGGTGCAAAATGAACGTGCTAAATGGGTTTTTTTAGCCTTTTATCATTTTATTTTTAAATTTGGATAGTACAGATGTGATCTATATGTACTTGATTTTATAGGGATTAGCTCTTGAAGCGTTCTATTCCAAGGGTGTATTTTTATAAGGTTCAAAAAATCAATGGTCTAAAATCTTTGTAAAATTTTTAGGCTCCAAATATCATTTTTTTCATCAAAAACATATGATTCATGTTTGGATTCCTCATAAATCGACCATGCCCGACTCATTTATGGGGTCAAAACTACAAAAAAAAACACCATAAAGGGCAGAGAAACCTATTTAGCACATATCATTTGGCACCTAACGTGTGAGCAGCTACCAATCTCTCTCTCTAAAAATATATATATATATATATATATATATATATAGAGAGAGAGAGAGAGAGAGAGAGAGAGAGGGAGTAATGCGCTCCTCTTGCCCACCTTCTTGTTCTAGCCCTCAAAAAATGTCATTTTTGGATTTTTTTTCACATCCAACACCATAGATGTGATCTATGGGTTTTTGTTTAGTGGGAACAGGCTTTTGAATCACTGGAATCTAACTTGTATACAGGTTTTTTCGGTGATCCAAAATCAATGGCTATTGAGGTACCAACTTTTTTCAGCTCATAAAATCATGTTTTTTTTGTTTAAAAAACATGATCCAAGAGTCGATTCTCACTAAATCGAGCATGCTAAACACATCCAAAGGTTCAGATGTGTCATCAAACACTTCAAAACTATGAGGTAGAATAAAAAATGGGGCCTAATATATATATATATATATATATATATATATATATATATATATATATATATATATATATATATATATATATATATATATATATATATATATATATATATATACATTGCACTGGTGCTGCCCATTTTCTCGTTAACACCAGACCTAATCTATAGGTTTTGTTTAGTGAGAACAGGCTTTTGGATTACTGGAATCTGACCTGTATACTGTATACAGGATTTTTCGGTGATCCAAAATCAATGGTTATGAAGGCATTGGTTTTTCTCAGCTGATAAAATTGCATTTTTTTGTCAAAAAACATGGTCCAAGAGTCGATTCCCACTAAATCGAGCATGTTAAACACATCTAACGATTTAGATCTATCATAAAACACTTCAAACTATGAGGCCTAATGGGGCAGAACGAGAAAAGTGGGCCTAATATGTTCAGTTCTCATATATATATATATATATATATATATATATATATATATATATATATATACCTTATGGTGATACACTTGATTTAGATAGATTTGATACCTAAAAGTAGACACTAACCTTTGGATCATGCATAAGGTGTTGTATTTTGTAGTTATTATTTCCATGTGTTAATTGTGAGCCATTTATTTTCACTATCTTAGACATTGACTTTTATCATTTATTGGATACAAAAAATGAGTTTTTTCGCAGATAGTCTTTATAAGCCTTCCTTTAAACAGTGGCAACCTCAAATATGTAAAGAAGTAATAGCGCTGGCTGCCACCCACTCCATCTTCTGATGATACTGATATGCTGCAACGGATGGTTGAAGGGAACAAATACTGACTTCTCTTTGTTACTCATGAGTTGGAACACACTTTCTAATAGAATTGGCACATTTTTATCCATGAGCCTTTGAAATTTTATTGCTATAAAAAACCCATTTAAACATGAAAGGTACATCATCTAAAGCATGGTTTCTATTGAAAAATGTATATAGAATACATCTCTAAATGCAAATGTCTCTCTTTCTCTCTATATATATAGGTGGGCTTTTGAAGGTTTTTTGCATGTTTTACTTAAATTTGACTGTACAAATGTGTTTGGCATGATTGTTTCGACATGAAACGACAAGGATCATGTTTTTTGTTAAAAAAAATGAATTTTAAGCATTAATTATTTATGAAAATCTTAAACCATTGATTATTAAACCTTATAAAAACCTACATGCATGTCGGAATTGGACTATCCAACAGTCTATTCCTCTAAAGTTACGCATGTAGAACAAATACCTACAGTCAAATTTAAGTAAAACATGCAAAAAAACCTTCGAAAGACCGGTAGGCAGCTACCACCTACTCATATATATATATATATAGAGAGAGAGAGAGAGTAATGGGTCCGTGCTAAACCCATTTGCTGCTAAACTGTATGCTAAATGGATTTTTCAGCTTCTCCGATGCTTTATATGAGGTTCCGGCCCTATAAATGTGTTGGGCATGATCGATTTACTAAGAATCCAAGCCTGGATCATGTGTTTTCGATGAAAAAAATGATGTTTGGAACCTCGAAAGTTTACAAATATTTTGGACCGTTGATTTTTTATACTTTATAAAAACCCACCCACGTGTTGAAATCAAAAGCTTCAAGAGCTGATCCCTATAAAATCAAGTACATAGATCACATCTCTATGGTCAGAATTTTAAAATAAAATGAAAAATGCCCACAAAACCTATTTAGCACCAAACTGGTTTAGCTCTCTCTCTCTCTCTCTCTCTCTCTCTCTCTCTCTCTCTCTATATATATATATATATATATATATATATATAGGGGCGTAGCTAGGGGCCAGTCCTGCCTCCCCAAACAGTTAAAATTTTTTTTTTTTTTTAAAAGCCCATTCCTAGCCCTGCCCTGATTCCATATGAAATAGATTTTTATCCATTTTTTAGCCCAGCCCTGACTGCAGCAAATAGTTTGATTTGTCCATATGAAATAGATTTTTATTAATAATTGTAGCCATTTTTTATTTTATCTCAAAAAAAAATTTTTCGGGGGCGCTGCCCCCGAACCCCCGACTATCACACAAATACAGTTTTTTTTCTACACCCCTGTTTGCCCCCCCCCTCACATGAATCCTAGCTACGCCCCTGTATATATATATATATATATATATATATAGTGCCTACAATCAACTTAGCAAAGTCCATTCTTTTATTTATTTGTAGTTTTTGGTAAATTTAACCATATTTAAATGTGATTTATAGCTCTGTTTAACGGAAATCAGCTTTTGGATCACCAGTCATAGTGTGTGCAAATCTTTCCGGTAATGCAAAAAATGACAATATTAAATGCATCAAATCTTTTTTACTCATAAAAGGATGATTTTTTAATCTTAAAAAAATACAATTGAAGAGTTGATTTCTACTAAATCAACCGTGATGAATACATCTATAGGGTTAGATTGAGTAAAAAACGACTTGCATCATGAGATCCCAACTAAATATATATAAAACCAGTTATGCTTTTGATTTACGCCTTTTCTTAGGTATCAATTTTAATTATAAAAGTAACCGGACATGATTTAATTATAGGCCTTATTTGCTCAATTAATTAATAGGAGTTATTAATTTCTCCATTATAGTTAGGTAGCCCTTCCTTTTCATGCATTCCTTGATCGCACTTTTATAAGAATTTCTTCTTTATGTAGTCTGCATCATATTTCTGTGCTAGTTATATTTGTCAAAGACCACGAAAGACTACATTTCTGGCCTGCAATTTACAAATTTGCCTCAAAAAAAGTGTTTGGAAATGTATAGGATCTATTAACGCCTGCAAAGTGTTAGTTAGCTAGGGGTATCAATGTGTCGGATTTTATTGACCAAATTTGATTTTTTTTTTGTTGCATTTTGTAAACAAAAGCATGATTATAAATGTGTGGTTTTGATTTTTTGCTTTTCCAATTTTCACAAATATTTGAATTTAATGGATATTTTAATCTATTTACATGTATGTATGAACAAAGATTGATTTTACTTCCCCATTTAACTACTCTAGGTTGAATTTTTTTTCTTAAAGTTCAGCTACTTGATTGATCGACTTACTTTTATTATGTCGATATTAATCATTATTATTGGAATCATCATGTATAGTGAAAGGAGATAATATATCTAAACGGATATGTTTTACGTAAAAGGAGTCTTAAGGAAGACTTGAAGTTAGTAGAAATGATCAAAAAGTACTTTCCCATGATCCGGATCCACTAATTGAAAAATAACTATCAAGAACAAAGTAATCCTTTTATTTAAAACTTCATAGAAAAAGTTGAATATGTTATGATTTTTTCACCGTTTGAATCCGAATGAAAAAATGAATATATTGGCCACATCCGAACTGTTGACATCTCTAATCCAATCCATGTGCTACATGTAGAGGAATAAAATAATTGGATGAAGTATCAAGATCATCCAATCAAAACAGAGGTGTGGCCTAATCTTGTATTTGGTTGATTGACTAGAGGTTAATTATGCACAAGGCAACTCCAGGTTTTTGTCTTAGGCAGGAGTCAAGAGATGCGTAGAGTTACACGCTTTCCAAACAATGCATTTTTCGTTTGGCCAACAACTATAGGCCTATAGGTTAGGCTGCACTAAAGCTCCATAGCCCTGTATTTTAGGGGACACTGACATCTTCTTCACCACGTCTTTTGCTATTAAAAAATTTCCTTGCAATTCTTTGACTAAGAATTAATTAAAAATAAAAAAACTGATAGACATTCTTTTCAGCAGAAGGAGGTTGATTGCACCCATTGTTTTAGATCTGTCGAAATACCACTGGCCATGACTAGCAAATCGCAATAATAGAAGGTCCAACATGACATTTTATAAACTATTAAAAAGTTGTTATTAATTTAAAACATTTACAGATTGACGCCTAACTTTTGTCCTATTTATGAATACACGCTTAAACTTCCGAAATATTAGAAATGCATGCCTAGCTTTTGAGATTTGCTTTATTAACTACGTGTGTATTTGTAATATTTCAAAAGTTAGAAGTGTGTTTTGTAAATAATCTAAAAGTTAAGTATGTTTTTGTAATTTTTTACGAAAGGTACACCTGTTCTTACTGCCATAGTGGTAGGGGGGCTAGGAAGAAGGTGTTGACTCCTTCGTGTCTTGGGTTCGGCTCTCATCGGATGCACGAGTGTCTTTCACTGGTGAGCTTTGTAAGGGCTTGAGTATCGATAACCCTACCTAAAGATTACCACAAAAAGCTTCATTGTCAAAAAAATTCGATAATATATAAACCTGCACATAATCTATCGCACTACCTCTTAGAATAATGTTATTTCACAGCATAGCCACAATATATAACAATATTTCCTGAATACCCACCCGCTCGATTTTCGTTGAATATATAGGAGTATTTTTTATGATTTTACCCTTTTGTTGGAGCATAAAAAAGCTACTTTTGCATTCACTACCCTTTTGTGAAACTTCTTTCAAGCAAAAGTCCAAATAAAAGCATAATTGAGATTCGCTTGAGAATCAAAACAAGGGAAGAAGTATGAATCTTCATAATGACATCCTTCCATTAAAAATCTATACGGAGGTTTTTTTCTACACAAATAAATGAATACTTTTATACGAATAAGAGTTTCACCTTTAAATCAAAATAGTGAGTCACTCTTTCACTATTAGTTAAACTCTTTGATGTGTTAAAATTCATCAAAGTGAGTTTCAATGTAACTTTTTTGCCAAAGAAACTCTTAGTTTTTCAATGAAACTTGAATGCCTTTATAATTCAAGTGAAACTCACTTCCTGCAGAACTTTGTTTTTGGTAAAACTTCTTTCTGTATAAAAGTCTAATTTGAAAAGTCTCTTTTTGGTCAGCTACACACCAGTTCCAGTGGAAGGTCTCTCTATTGGTTTTGTGTCACTAGGCCCCTTCACACTTTTCCTGACAAGTTTTCCTATTTGCTTTTTAGACGATGATTCCTTCAATTGTTTCGGCATGTTTCTCTGACTATTGTTCCCCCCTCTGATCGATGTTCTTTTTCACTTTCACCTGATAGATTTTTGACATTCTTTTTTGAAGTTATTGTGCATTGTTTCATCTGATCATTGTCAAACCTCCTTTTGTAAGATGTTGTCAACTTATTTTTATGAGATTTTGATAGTCATTTCTTATAAGATATGCATCTATATTTTTCTTATGGAATGTTTTAGCCTGTCCCTGTGAGATTTTGATGGGCCTTTCATGGTTGTATCATTTCTTATAAATATGTTTTTTGTTGTTGACTTTAATTTGTAAAATTTATTGATAGTTTATTATTTTATTTGTAGATAGGTTGTTGATGTTTTGAAATTTTTGAAGTTGAAAAATTCATACTGCTTGAATATCATGTAGACTTATTTTGGTAGTGCAATAACATCATCATTTGCATCTATATTTTCTAATGCAATGTTTTGGCCTATCCCTATAAGATTTTGATGGGCCATTCATGGTTGTATCATTTCTTATAAATAATTTATTTGTTGTTGATTTTATTTTATAGAATTTATTGATAGTTCATTATTTCATTTGTACATGTGTTGTTGATGTTTTAAAAATTATGTTGAAAAATTCATACAGCCTGAATGTCATGTACACTTATGCTCGCAGTGCAATAACATCACCATTTGCATGTGGATTGTTTAATGCAAACATGTAGAAGATTGCCAAACATTATCATGTTTTCATTTGAATTCTATATTTTTTTTGTATTTGATGGCTATGCAGTTGTGTATTTTCTTGTCTAGTATTGTATTATTGCTTGTTTTTGCCATGCCATTCCAGTTAACATCACATCAATATATGGTTTGTATTATGAGTGCACTTGTTGCTTAAGATTTTAATATCAAGTACTTTGTACAAAATTGTTTGAGTTACTAGGTTAAGTTACAATTGATTCAGAAAAGGTAAGGGTTTGCTATCGCTATGTTGATGATGAAGATTGACAAACTTTATTGTTGTTGATAAGGAACGACTTTAATGATGTTGAATTAATCAAACGAAAAATTTGGTTGGAGGTTTTGCTTTAGCTTTTGAAGAGAGGATTTTGATGAAAATATAGTTGATACGCATTGAAGATGATTATGGTGTGTCTTCTATGTTGAGCAATACCGATGATTATTTTGTGATTTCACATGATGGAGATGACAGATTGAGGAAGTGCAAAGATAGCGACCCAGTGAACTTGCACACTCTAAGCATAGGAGAGCTCAATAAGGCATTATCAAAACACAAGATTTGAATTAAAGAATGATGTTGTCTATGAAGACCCATCATTGAAAAGAATTGCACATGATCAAGACATGTTTGCAAGAATAAATATAGTGAAAAAGTGAAAGGATGTTAGATCTGAATTTAACATGCTTGTTCATAGTGACATGGTTGCAAGAAAAGTTGTGAATAAGAGCTTTGATTCAAGTGATGATTTCCAGGATAAAGACTCATTATATGTAGAAACCAATGCACATAAGAAGAATAGTGAACATTTGGTGAATAATGCGCAAGTGGAGGGTATGCAATTGCATGTAGTTGCACACCCTGAAGGGATGCATGAGATGAAGGGCTTAATAGTGAAGGGCATCGCATGTCAAATACAATTGCACAATGAGTCACATAGTCTGAATGTGACACTTGATGAAGCTAGTCACATGAATAATGTAACAAATAAAACAATTGTGCATATGAATAATATGAAAGATAAAACACAATGTTATGATATAAGTCAACTAATGAGTGATGTTGATGGCCTGACAAGTTTAAGGTATTTCTTATATAATTGGAATAAACATTCAACATCATTCTCGTTAAAATGGAATATAGAGTATGCATGTTAAATTCTTGTTTACATGCAGAAGAGATCAATCCTCCTAAAGTTTTAATGATGTGCTATATGATGATATATTGAATACATGTGCAGATGAAGATAAAGATGATGATGAAGTTCAGGCAGACGAAGATAAAGGGGATGTGCAAAATACAAACCAAAGATCTCAAAGCACACAATATGATTGTATGGTACATGTGAATATCTTGTGTTATAACACAACATCATGGAAATTCTCAACATAGTTAATGTTTTACAGGAATGTGGCATATGGATTTTATAATGAAGTGAATTATAAAGCATTTGATATTCATGTACATGAGCTGATCAAGAAAATAGATAAATTTTTAGAAGAGTGTGAGGAAGCATGTGTTTTCTACCTGCAATTGGATCGTCAACAATCAACGCTCCATATATTAATCAATAATTTGATTATGTGAAGTGTTGTCAAGAGTAACTAAAAAATTATGTGATATAACTAAATTATAAGGTCAAATTTAAGAGGAGTTTCATTAATAAAGTTACAATCATATATGTACGAGAAAGAAACTTCTCATGAAAGATTCATTGTTTGAGGGTGCATGGTACCAATTACTTTTATATTAGAACCTATGAAAACACTTACACTTGTGGTGATTCATATGGTAACGTGCAATGGGTTTTTGATGTTATATGTGATCGACAATATGACCAACTATTAATGACTTTGTTATAAATTATCAATGATATCTCTTATAATAGAGGGGTTACAATTAGTTACAAGCAAGCATGGCGAGAAAAAAAAAGGCACAAGTGGAGCTTTATGGTTCTTTCAAAGAATGCTTCAAATAACTTCTTGTGTACATTCATTCATTGAAGACCACAAATCTAGACTAATATAAAACTATTAAAACTGTAAATCAATTTAAGTATTTGTTCATTTCTTTAATACCCTACATTGAAGGGTTTATACAAGAATATAGACCATTTAATACATTTTTGAAGGAAAAGTGCATGGGCATATGCTTATCAACACATTCTATTGATGCTTGCATTCAGTTGTTAACAACAACATTTGGGGTTGTACACAATTAGACTAATGTATCATGTTGATTTTTGGAGTGTCTAAAAGAAGAATTATACAAACTCGATATCCATCGTCAGATGAAAAGATTGACTATATTATCTAATAGACAAAAATGCTTGATTCCAAAATACTCATGTTAGCTATTGCATTAAACATCTTGCATATAACTTTAAAAACAATTTCAGATCAACACTTTTAAGTCATTGGTAGAATGCAATTAAGGCCTACACTAAAACATAATGCAATCGACAGTTGAAAAGAATAAAAAAAGTATAGTTTAGCTGGGTATAATTATGCCACATCGGTTTACCACAAATTTTGGCTCAAATCTCATTTTCATGGAAAAAACATGATTATTTGACAATAAATATAGCAAGAGAGTTTCAATGCATATATCAAAGATAACCATGATAAATTGATCATCACATTTGTTGAGCATACTCGACATATGTTGATGGTGGTTTTTTTAGATAGAAGGAAGCATGTGAATGAAATGAGAGGCATTGTTGTATTAAGTATATGTGACTGAAGTTAAAGTAAAACTCCTTCCAGTGAAGTGACACTAGTGGTTATGTTGCGTGAAGGATTTTCGACGAAGTAACACCAAGACATTTTTGCACAAATATTCTCTTTTCTCTTCCTATTCACAGTGTTTAGTTCATTCTTATGTATTTTTTCGTGGGTAATGGAGTGTCACCATAATGGTTTTGTAAGAATGAAGTTTTTTCCTTGGTGTTTGGGTGATTTTTCAAGGGAAGTGATGTTTTGCAGTTATAAAGGGTTAGAAAATTAAAAGGTTCACTTTTAAATCAGGAAGTTCCGCTTTTATTTATCATTATCAATGTGGAGAATAATGTACCATCATTTATTATTGTTTCATGGGAAAAAAGTTTCACTTTTGACAGGGGTTTCACAAATAGGAGTTTTTCTTTTATCATGGGTTTCACAAATAGGAGTTTTGCCTTTATCATGGGTTTCACTAATACGGTTCGGGTTTGCAAATTATTGGTTATTTTAGGGTGTTCTTTTCTATTTATTGTTTTCCTCTTTTATGTATATTTGAAAAATAGTGTATTGTTAGTTGTTGTTTTGTGGCAAAATTGAGTTTCACTTTTTTTTATGAGTTTTGCCAATATGGTTCAAGTTTGAAAATTATTAGTTGTTTTTTTGGTATTTCTTTTTGTTTATTATATTCCTCTTTTATGTATCAATTTGAAAAATAGTGTATTGTTATTTTTTGTGATTTTATGTACAAAAATAGAGTTGTACTTTTGACATGAGTTTTGCTATTGACATGTTTGTATAGACAAATGAAGTTTCATTTATTGTTTTAGAGACCTAGCTTATGATGAAGAGCAGCTAGGAGAAGATTATTTTAGGCTTCCATGTCATGATTATCAATATAAAATAAATGATAGCATATTTGTCAAATGAGTTGAAAATGATAGTAAAAAAGATGACCAAAAAAGAAGTGTTAAGCCATATGAGCATGTATTTGTTGTGAACACTTCTACCATAGTGAATTTGAGCTAAACAAATCTGGGTGCCACGACTATTTATTCCAAGCCCACTTTAAATTTGAGCTAACCAATGGATTTGGGGTGAATAATTATAGAGAATGAGACTATTTGCCTTCAAAACACTAGGACTATTTATACTACAATTGGTGTTGCTTTGAGCCCACCAACTTTAGGTGCTCTCCAAACCAGTGAGGATTAGCTACAATATTTGACACCTATAATAGAGCATGCCAATGAGAGAATGTTGAGTATCCTCATGGTGTTTACACATGCACTAATAGAGGACATTAAGGCAACAAAGTTGAAGGAGGAATGCCAATAGAGCCCGAGCAGTAAGACAGAATACATTGATAGGTGCAGGATGAACAAGTGTCAATGCATACATAAGAGTACATGCAAGTGATGGTTCACCAATCACCCGAGAGTGATTAATCACTAGCAGTGCATACAAAAGAGGTGGATATGAGAGCGGAATGTCTCCACACACAACAGAGAAAGATATTGACAATGTCACGACACTGTCCCCGAACCACCTAGGCTGAAATGCATTCAAGGAGAGGAAAGAATGATAAGTTTATCAAAACTTACTGCTAGTTATTGAGTATCTCATTGTATAATTAGCTAACTAATAATGCCAAATATTAATATTTTTACAGACCATTGTGGTCTGTTCGGATATGTTAGAGTTGGCATTTGGTTCACGAGTGATATATATCACTCGCCAAGTTTCAGAAGATATGACCAAATGCAATGCACTGTAAAAAGTTTTTTTAAGTTAAGCTATACAGATTTAAGCATGCCAAAGTAGATGCAATGGCTGGTAGATAGAATACGGATACAAACACATTTCAATTTCCAAATTTTGAGATGATCATGACTTTGGAGGATATGGCAAGCATGCACTGTGAGTTTAGAGTGTCATGGTAGTAGGCTAGTGGATGTGAAGAAGTTGGTGAAGCAGTATTAAATGACATTTAAAGGAAAGAGAATCTTGTTGAGATGGTTAAAACGTGCATTTCATGAAAAGAAAAAATATCACTTTAAGCTTCATGACCAGTTGCAGACAAGGAACTTCTAGCATTCCTCGTGTATTTCTTTGGGTTCTACTTATTTGGAGATGTGACTGGCGGCCACATCACTGTAACATATTTACAATTTATGATTAACTTGGACAAGGTTCGAGAGTGTGCATGGATCGTCGTTGTCCTTGCACACGTCTATGCATCACTTGTTATAGTACATAAAGGCCTAAAGGATATTTGCTACATGATTTTGTTTATGGAGATATGTTCATCAACTCTTGTGTTTTGGTTTGGGTGAATTGTATAAAAAAATATGGTATTTGTCAATGTTAATATGTTGACAGATTTAAAGGCGAGAGCACATTGACATCAACTCACATGAACAATGGTCTGCATTCCATAAGCTTCTTTGTTTGTGCATGTGGAGTGCATCTGACAAGGACGAGCAGACCAACCCAAAGTGTTGCAAGAGAGTATAGGAGAAGCAAATGTTGTTGGAAGAATGGTAGGAAACTGATCGTAAGATAGATCGATTTTGTGCGGATGATATCAGTTGCAATTGTTATTTACATGATACATTTTTCTTCTTTGTCAAAATTTTATATTGCATTATATGATATATTGTGTACAATAGGTTGTATGAAAACCATACAATGAAAGTGAGGACATGGATCAAGAGGTGGCCGTGGAGGTCATGAGGTTGACAAAGGGAGGTATGGATGCACATGATGAAGGTTGAGTGCTAGTTTACCAGCTGAGTAGTGTGACAACTAGGAATGTGTCAAACCGATTTCATTAGCACTGACACCATGCATAACTAGAACTCAAGTTTTGGGCAATACAAAGCATGACCATAATTTTAATAGCATATTTCATACTTGAACTTCTAACTTGGGATGATAGAGGTGCATCAAGGTCTTAGATGTCCAAAAGTTTGAACCAGGGTACATGGAAGCTTATGGGCAGCAATTTTTTAGTCATTTTCCATGATAGTCCTGATGACAATAATACACAAAAGCAACTCAAGACTATTAGTTTTGAAATACTTTTGTATATTATTAGGGTTAAGTTTATATATTTGTTTATATTAAGTAGGTTACATTCATGTGATATTACTTAAATTTTAAATTGCAAAAGATTTTCAAGTTTTTGAAAAAAAAATAAATGATTGAAATCAATGATGAAAAATGTAAAAGCTCAATTGAGACAATTGGATGACAATGAAGTGGAAGATCACTTAGATGATGCCTCAGAAGACTTTGAATATTCAGAAGACACATCTCACTTCATTAACAAAAAAGAATTGTTGATCAATATAAATATTTTAATAATTATGTGCTTGTTACGTATGTGTTTATTTTCATATCCATTTATAATTGTTGTTATACATAGTTTTTAGTTTTTTTGCACAGAACCAGATTCACTGTTAAGTTCTTATACATGTTTTGTTTATACATTTTACAGGTACATTTCAGATTTGTCTATATATGTTATAGGTAGTTTTTTGCAAAGAAGGGAGTTTCACTATTCTTTGAACGAGTTTAGCTGAACAAAGTTTCGCTTTTTCTACGTTTAGGCAAAACTCATACCGCTTAAAAGTAAGAGTTTTGTTGGTTTGTGATTAGCTAAAACAGATGCCATATTTCACTGGAAGGGTATTATTGCTATCATGTTCCTATGCGAATTATTTGAATTTTCACAAGAAAAGAGTTTCACGAAAGGGTATTGAATGCGAAAGCTGTTTTTTTTGTTTATGTTTCAACTGAGGGTACAATTATAAAAAAAAAACCTTAATATTCAGCAAAAATCAAGCTAATGGATATGTGAGGAATATTGTGAAGTTGTAAAATAACATCATTCTCATAGATAGTACGGTCATTTTTTGCATAATCTGTACCATATGCTGTCATAACTAGGGGTATCAACGGGTCGGGTTTGGTTAAGACCCAGGTGAAACCAGACTTGGACCAGTTTTTTGAGTATGGTATGGTCCGGATCCGGGTCTAATTTGGTCCATTATAAGAAAAAACTATACCTGGACCCGATAAGAGCTACATCAACCAAACCCGAACCATACGCTGTAAAACCATATTTTTATCATTTTTACATTGAAAATTTGTGGGTCTTAATCGGAACTCGGGTCGAGTCTGGGTCTGGTATAAAAATTCACAAACTATACCTGGGTCCATGTATTAATGGGACCTTCGGGCCTGGACCCGGGTCTTAATTGGGTCTTCTTATTTATCACCATATCCGGACCATATAGGGTTTGGTTCGGGTCAGGTCCGGGTAAACCAAGCCTGTTGACTAGGGGTATCAACAGGCCTGATTTACCCGGACCTGACCCGAACCAAAACCTATAGGGTCCTCCCGGTATGGTGATAAATTATAAGAAAATTCTATTAAAACCCGGGTCCGGACCCGAAGGTCCAATTAATACATGGATCCGGGTATAGTTTGTGAAATTTTATACCAGACTCAGGCCCGACCCAAGTTCCGATTAAGACCCAGAATTTTCAACGTAAAAATGATAAAAAAAAAACTATTATTTTACCGGGTTTGGTTCATGTAGTTCTTATGGGAACCGGGTATGGTTTCTCTTATAGTGAATCCAATTAGATTTGAATTCGGACCCGATACCATAACCAAAATGGGGTCCAATTCTAGTTCCACCTAAGTCGGAACCAAACCCGACCCATTGACACCCCTAGTCATACATAACCTTCACATCAATTCTTTTACAAGGTTGGACAGCCAGCCAACGGATTGAGGTCCGCATGACGACAGAGGCCCATTGGGATCACTATCAAATTAATTAGGCTAATTTAGGCGGATCATTGCTGACAAAATTAGTATCGACCTACCACCATAGCGTGGACCATTCTTCAGATGATACCAAACTCTTCACATTGGGGTTGGGCCCCACCCAACCCATCTAAACACCGTGCGTGGGAAGGCAAAAAAAAACAGCCAGCATTTGGTTTTAAATGCAATGATGACTTGTGATAACCATTTTTATAAGAAATTATGACTTGAAAATTTGGATAGTATGATGCCCACTCATCTGGTAGGGGTGATTTGTGAACGTCACCATGTTGAGGGGATGTCATATGTTCGAAACGCACGGATGGCTTCTGGTGCAATAAAGGTCAAAGCTAGGTGTACTTTCAGGTGGGCAGGAAAGACCTGAAGGGCTTTTATCAACCCAATGTGCAGTCAGTGATGGGGGGATTATCAAAAAAAGGTAAAGAAATTGGGATGGGTTGGATGTCGTTCATCTTAACAATGAACGGCACTCATCAAACAGAGTGGAAAGGCTCATTATGAGCCGTTCATTTTATGCCACTCTGATGTCGTCCATCCAGATCATGAATGGCATCGTGAAAAAAAAATGGGACACATCCAAGTGATGGGCATACCACTCGTGGTGGTTTGGATGCCGTTCATTTTGAGATGAAGGTATCTAAGGCAGCTCTGACCTGATCCCTCTCAACGAAATTTGGATACTACACATGGGGGAGTGTCAATGGATTGGGTATGTCCTGATTTTGAACCGGATCTGGTAGGGTCAGGGTTTGGTAACAAAGGAAGGAGTCTGATTAGCTATTCGGGTCAGGGTTTTGCATATTGTTTATGAAATTTTATACCAAGCTTTGGTCCAACACTAGTTTCAATTAATATCCACAATTTTCCAATGTAAAAAGCTTAAAAAATATTATTTTACCAGGTATGGATTGGGTCTGATTTATTTAATTTTTATCGCATTGGGGTATAATTTTTCTCACGAATTCAATTAGATATAGTTCAAGACCTGGGTCCTAAATCACCCATTTTGGAGGGGTGCAAACCATTGAAACTAGGGATGCACAACGAATCGAGCCAGCTCGGGCTTGACTCAATTAAGCTTGGCTCGATGCTCGTCCGTGCTTTAAATGAGCCGAGCTTGAACATGGTTCTAAGGCTTGGAGGAGCAAAAAAAGGGGCTCGGATACAAGTATACATATAATATATTTTCATTTTTATTCAACAAGTTATTGTTAGTGTAATGAGTAGGCCGTTGGGCTTTGAACATTACTTTTAGCATGTATACATTATTTTAGGTGTCAATAACTAAAATGTATGCTTTGGCTTAGTGGTGGGTCACCTGGAAAAACTTGAGAGAGGTTTGGGTTTGAAACCCACTTTGAACATTATTTAAAAAAAAATGAATTTTTTTTAATGCCTTGAAGCTCGGCTCGAGCTTAGAACCAAGCCCAGTCCGGACAAAGCCATGCAAGCTCGACTCTGGACTTGGACAGATATATTTTGCACCGAGCCAAGTTCAAACAGCCCAGGCTCAGCTCGTGTGCATCCCTAATTGAAACCACCAAGTACACACCTAAAAAGTTGGATAATAATCGAGAAATAGAAAATCACAAAATCAGAGATCCATAAAAAATATTATTCGAAATTTAACAGGATTTTTGTGAGACCTAATTAGAACCAAAAAAGTGAGTTTGAAACATAAGCCTTCACATGTGATTGCTGCCACCAGAAAAGTCATGTAAATTTTCTTCTCAAAATCACCACCTTTTATGTTACCTCCAAGTAAGCCTACGACAGACTGGTGGTATTATGGAGGAATAGAAGGCAGCACCAACACCCAGTCAAAGACGATACCAAGCAGTAGAGTTCCCTACTTCTCCTCCTATGAATGGACCAGCAAGGTAGGAATTTCCCAATACCAACCGTCCCCTTAGAAAAGGAATTAGATGCAGAGTTTGGCTGTAATTAAACAAGGAATTTGTGGCACTACCTTGTCCACCCATCTTGAAATGGACGGTTGATAACAGTCACTATGTTAAAAGCTAGTGCAGATAACAAGTATGTGAATAATGGAACACCGTTATTTTGAAGGGGTCCAATGAATGCAAAACTTCTTTTTTTTTTCCTATCTTATGAGAGGACAATGAATGCAAAACTTAAAAATAAAAACTCAACTTTGCCAACTGTCACAAACTAGGCCCATTTAATTAAGATATTTTTCTTGTTTGCAGGTGCAGCATCATCATCATTATCAAGCTTTATCACAACTACATGTACATGATATCGGGCTTTTGCTAAGTGCTAAGTCCTAAGTCCTAAGTCTCCATTCCTGTCTATCTAGAGGCACAACTTAGGTCACATGTCACATCTCACTGCCTCCTTTCAAGCTTTTAAGCACCTAAAGGTAAAAATAAACTTAAATGAAATTTTTATTGTAATGCCCTCCTTGGGGAAGTTTTCTTAAACACCGACAATATCAGTTCCCAATTTATCAACGATTTTAAAGAAAACTGACACTATTGAATTCTGCGTACGATTATTTCAGCCCATTCCCCTACCAAATTGCTCATAATCTCAACGTTCTACAAAAATAACAATCATCACCACCATCATCATTTCCTCGTAATAACAGAGAAACCATGAAACAGAAGGCAGAGGACATATCTGCCATTATAATTACATGAAGAAAATGAAATATCAAAGTTCCCCACAAAATTTATTGCCTTCAATGTAGAGGGACCCAACAAAACGAAGACCCAGCAGGCAAATTTATCATTTCTGAGTGCCAGTCAGTTCTGATTCTTTAAAAGTCCACTTGACACCATACGAGACTTCACCAAGTTCATGAACCACAACTTGCAACGCACTGGATGGAGTTTAAAGGTTAGTTATCAATTGCCCTGAGGGGGGTTTGGCGTAGTGTGGTGGGGCCTAGGCGAAGTTCGATTCTTGCGACCATCACTTCCTTGTGCAAGCCGACATCCAGCATAAGCACTGGTGGTGAGGGTCCTAGCCTCGGAGTTTTATGCCTCTGGGCAGATTGACCGTAGGTATGGCGGGCTAAGCCAGCACAACTAGGTCTTCGAGCCCAGATGTGGTTTCATCAGATGATAAAAAAAAATGGGTTACACTTTACATGATACTAAACAAAGACAAATCTTAACCAGGCAAAATTTCCAGCCCACGTATTCACCCACCCACCCAGTTCCTCTAACAGATCAACCATTATGGATCCATCTGAGCCATCGATGGAACGGTTTGTACTTCACGGAGTGGTAGTAGTTGTGGTTACCATGCATATGGCCCACCAACATAAGGTTGCAACTACTAGCAGCATTGAGTACCATCCATCTTAAAGATGGATGGTTACAAGATGGACCAATCTTATGGAGGCTTATAAGATCATAAACTTCCAATTATTATTGGGTACTACTGTTACTATTATTGATACTGTACAGAAAAGACCAGTACACCCTCACCAATTATAGTTTTGGCCTCAGTATATGCTGGCATTTCAGAGCAACCAATCTTGTAAATTTTCCGACTTTGACAGAATTACAAAAAATCATAAAAAGCAATTCAGATGATATTTCCCCCATAATCACTCCTGCAAGCTACTTATTTTAATAGAATCAGGTATACACGTCAATGCAGGGAGGCAGAATATCTTCCTCAGCAGCATTATTATTATTATCACAAGGTATGCTTGACATTTTCCAAAGTCAAAACGTGTTTCTCTAGATTTGAAGAGAGACAGGGTCACCATCACACTGTTAATATATGTTAATGCTTGCCTTGCTCTCATCATCCTCATCACAGCCTGCCATCTAATATTTATTTCTTGCTTCCCCCTCATCATTTCATTTCATTCTAGGAACAGATTTTCGGTCACAACCTGCATTTCCAAACCATGAGAGTCACGTTGATTTCCTTGCCATTCTTGCTACTGCTCATGCTTCTTGTTGGCATCACACAGAGCTACACCACCTGCAGGAAACTAGCAGTTAGCGAAGACGGAAATCAGTGGCGAAGAATGGCCTTTCCCCAAAATCCACCACCTCTTACACAATCTAGCAATAAGGGCATCAACAAAAGATATGAGGCTTCGAAAAGAGTTGTACCAGGGGGGCCAAACCCACTTCACAACTGACGGAGCACACCACTGACTCACAAGCTTAGGTTAAATTTCAAGGATGGTGGGGAAGTGACTATGCTGTCTTCACAAATTATGACATTCACAACATAGCAAAAAGGAAGGTTAGCACAGGCCTATTTTCCAACTATTAGATTTTGGGATTGTTGTGGAACTTGTATTCATATAGTTCTTATGAGTTGAATATTTTCCAAGGATCAAATGGCCAAATGACTGATCCTACATCCTATGTTGGTTGTATATATATATATATATATATATATATATATATATATATATATATATAGCATCAAACATTTGTACTTGATGGCATTAGGCTCTTATGGTTAGCCAACGTGCATCTTGTTCTGATTAGTTAGTTAATATTGTAAATTTGTTTATCAATGAAATGATTAAAGTTCTCCAGAAATATTTTTCCACCTATGCTCTTAGGGAACGTTTGGAAGTGAGAAAGCTGTAGGAAAAGTGGTGGGAAGGAAAAATGTATGACTTTTTCAACCGTTCCAAACGAGAGAGAATTTCTGTGAAAGAGTTTTTCTAAGTATAATTTTTTATAGGAAACATTCCTCCACCTAAGGGGGTGGAGGAATGTTTCCCATCAAAGGAAAATTTTCATTTAACAACTACTGATCTGATGAAGATCATTGGCCTCACCCCAACCATCACCCTCGCTGCGCCCGAAGCCTCCTTGAAAACCACCCAACTGCCTGAGTGGAGGAAGCTGCAGGCCCTCCTGCCGGCGGAGGGCATCACGGTGAAGCACATCAAGACCGGTGAGGACATTGTCATCCCTCACCGCTCATCACCATGTTACTCCTGATGACGATAGCGGATTTCAGCGACCAGCTGTTTGGGTTCCAGGATGCCCTCTTCAAGAACTCCAATGGTCGGATGGAATTCTCTGAAAACCGGTTCGCGGCGATCTGGCCGGGAGATGGGAAGCCCGGTCTGTGGATGAACTCCATCTCTCGAATGGGTACCCTCTACAATCTCATTGTGAGGGAAGAAACCATTTACATAATGGAGAGTAATGAGGAGAAGAACGGTGGAATTGAACATGGTGAAGGTGGTAAGCACGAAAGTGACAACAAGAACAATGGTGTAAATGGGGAATTGGGTGGTGGGTATTTCGGAGGAAATAGAGCTTGTGATACCTCCTGTCTTTGAGAACTATTCCAAGATTATGGACCAACATGATCAGATTGAGGCAAGAGACCTGTATTGGGAGGCGGTCAGATTTTGGACGAACGTAATTTTGGCTTTTCTCGCCCGGAAACCACGGTGGAGAAGCTGCTCCAACACTACCACCACCACCTCCTCTCTCTCATTTTTCTAACATTTTCCATTTTATTTTTCTCATGCTACACAAACAAGTGAAATTTTTTTATTTAGAAAAAATAACATATCAAAACTTCTCATAGACAAAATTTTCTTTTCCTATGAGAAATTTTTTTGCTTCCACATAGTTTCATAACAATTCAAACACGCAGATACAAGAAAAGAAAAAAAGAGATTGCAACACAATAACAGTTAACGTGCACACACACATATATATTGTATGAACTGCATATAAAGTGACATTTTCGACAATTTTTGGGCCAATCCGACCCTGCAGATGTGTTCGCATGACCCGTTTGCTAGGAATTGGCACTTGGATCATGTTTTTTCAATGAAAGTACGACTTTTTAAGCCTTGAAATTTACAAAAATTGTAAACTGATCATTTTTGAAGCCTTAAAAAAACCTGCTCAAGTGTCATAATTGGACAATCAAAGAGCCAATTCCTACAAAATCAAGCATATAGGTCACATCTGTATGGTTAGATTTCATTGAAAAAAAAGAACGGGAAACTGTAAAAAATGCCAGGTTCATACACAGTTCATATGAAACTTGGTTCGCATTAAAAAGGAATAAAAACAAATGAACAGAATAGAAAGCATTGCAGCTATTGGAAACAAAAATGAGAAAAAAAAAAGAAAATAAGTTAGAGAGAACTTAACTCGTGCCAAAGACAGCAAAACCTCAAATATTCTGAAAGGCCCTAAAGCGTGAACAACATTAGCACTACTGCAAAGATATTTCTAGCATTTCACTAGTCTTTGTAAGTATGCAAGGGACAACTCAACATTGCTATTACTTGCATGCAGGGAGAGGAATGATTTAGCAGAAAGCATAGCCATGAGTACATACACCTGGACCATCACTTTCCAATGATACAGATGGTCGATGGGACACATACATGATCTTGGGAGATGGGACTTTAGACCACTATCCATCTCATAATTGTGGCACTTACTAACCATGAATACCATTTGTTTTGAAAACTGACAGTCCAGATGGATCATTTAGGGATTCTGTGAAATTCCCTAGTACATTCTCTGTTCCTGTCCTGTTTGCAAATCTGCTACTAATTCCCGCTAATGGAAAAATTAACTCTTGCAAATCCATTACTAATTCCCACTAATGGAAAAAATTAACTTGCACTTGTATGCGACTTCAAGAGCAGGTAAAGAGCACCTGATCTTTTGTTATTATTTTTATTATTATTAAATTAAAATAAATTCTAACTTCTACTGAAATTACCAAATGATTTTAGAAATGTCAACAATTTACATGCACAGAAACAAATTTTCAGCTAACACCACCTTGTAAAACAGAATGCTGCACAAAACAAATTTTCTAATAAGGTAATTACCTCTTTACGGGTCACAAAATAGATGACGCATGTCCAACCAACATTTCCGTTCTTGCAAGCAGTAATGAAATATGCAAAAAAATAAACACAAAGTGCACAAGCACTATTACAAGTCCAATAAAGAACATTACAAAAGCACTAAGGCACTACACAAGCACAAAGTGCATATACAAGACTTCAAATAGTCAAAACAATAACACAAGAAAATAAAAAATATAATCTTTATTGAGTAGAATGCTTAGGAAATTTGTTGAAAACAAATGGGGGTTTTTACCCCTATCTATACACAAAAGGTAGTTTCAATAGAACAGTCCAACAGGAACCTAACTTAAAAGAGCCCCTCAAAACCAAGGCAATTACAAAATGTATAAAAAAAATAAATGAATACAAAATTCTCTATAGGACAGACCTATATACAAAAAAAGTAAAAAGACTAAATGCCCCTAATGGACATTACTTATTACAATAAAATTATATATATATTTATTATATTATGAATATATATACATATTTTAGCACCCCCCTCAAATTTACAGTGTAAACATTGAAAATTTGAAAATACAAAAAGAAAACAAAGGGAAGGATCCGAGTCTTCAATGATAATCTTCACCAAATGCCTGCATCGGCTATCTTCATCTTCATGATGCATCAAAGATATAATTTCTTTCTCAACCGAACAGAAGGTTTCAACTACACAAAGGAAGATATTCTTACAAAGTAGTTATTATTGAAAAACATTTTAACTCAACAGTTTTAAAAATAGATATAAAATACATATATTTAGATTAAAACAAATATATATATTTTGAACAAAAATAACTCTGATTAATTCATATATATGAAGTGAGGATGATTAAGTTCCTCAACAAAACATAGAGATACTATAAACTTAAACAACAACAAACAACTACGCCTTCATCCCAAAACAATTGGGGTCGGCGATATGAACCAACAAAGAAAATCATTATGGGTCTTCCACATGAATCCTTCTCCTTCAATCATTTCTATCCAATGCCATGTCCGCGGTGAGGTTCAAAGCATTCATATCCTTTCTTATCATCTCCATCCAAGTCTTCCTAGGCCTACCCCGACCTCTTTTAACTAATATATTTTCCCATTTCTCCATCCTTCTAACTGAAGCATCATTAGGCCTTCGCCGAATATGTCCAAACCACCGTAAACGATTCTCTCTCATCTTATTTTCAATGGGTGAAACGCCTACCTTCTTACGTATCTCCTCGTTCTGAATCTTATCTTTTATTGTATTTCCACACATCCATCTAAGCATACGCATCTCAGCTACACTCATTTTTTGAATGTGATGTCTCTTGGCAGCCCAACATTTCGTACCGTATAGTAAAGCGAGCCTAATAGTCGTCCTATAAAACTTTTCCTTCAACCGCAATGGCATTCTACGATCGCACAACACTCCAGTTGCACTTTTTCATTTCATCCACCCAACCTTTATCCTATGATTTACATCTCCATCAATTTCTCCATACTTTTGAATGATAGATCCCAAATATTTGAAACAATCATCCACCGGTATTTCTTGCTCACCAAGCTTCACTACACTCCCATCACTACTTTGTTGCTTACTAAACCGACATTTCATATATTCTGTCTTACTCTTACTCAACTTAAAACATCTTGCTTCCAATGTCTGTCTCCATAATTTTAACTTACCATTAACCCCAACTCTAGACTCATCAATCAAAACAACATACACCACGGCACATTTTCTTGAATTGATCTCGTAAGTTCATCCATCACTATAGCAAATAGGAAAGGGCTTAAAGCAGATCCTTGATGTAACCCAACCGTTATAGGAAAATTGGTTGTCACCCCTCCACACGTGCAGACATTGGTTACTACTCCTTCATACATATCCTTAATTATACTAATGTACTTGAGAGACACCTTTCTTCATCATTGTCCACCAGAGAACGTCCCTAGGTACTCTATCGTATGCCTTCTCCAAATCAATAAAAACCATATGCAAATCTTTGTTCATCTCTATTTCTCTCAATAAGTTCTAAGAAGATGTATAGCTTCCATAGTTGATCTTTCAGGCATAAAACCAAATTGATTCTCTGATATCATGACAACCTTACTCAACCTAGACTCAATCACCCTCTCCCAAAGTTTCATAGTATGACTCATGAGTTTTATACCACGATAATTTCTGTAATCTTGTATATCACCTTTATTCTTATATAGAGGCACCAAAGTACTCTTCATCCACTCATTAGGCGTCTTATTTGTCCGCCAAATCTTGTTAAAAAGATTTGTCAACCATTTTAAACCTTTCTCTCCCAAGCATTTGCAAGCCTCGATAGGTATACCATCTGGGCCAACTGCCCTCCTCGATACTATAAACTTAAACAATTTTAAAAATGAATCAGATATGCACCTTAAGCAATAACTTTAAGATTTTAGAAACATTAGTAACAATTCAAGCAAGGTACAATAGCCATTAAGGAAAACACAGGGAATATACTTCAAAATCAATTTTTAAGAATTTCTTGTTTAAACAATTATAACCATAAAAATAAATTTTTCATAAATTATGATCATAGTAGAATTTTGATCACTAAAAAAAAACTACAATATTAGAAACACAAGAGAGTGTTTTAAAGGCTACAATGAGATACAAAGCAAAGTGGTCACTGTAAGGAAACGGCTTTGAATATATTAGGTTCAATAATGAACCAATACACATGCACATGAAGTGCGAATATACCCACTAAAGGGGAAAACACAAGCACATAATGTGCTAACACATAAACCCACAAAGGGGCAAAAATGCCTATAAGGCATAAGTTGATATTATTGAAAAGAGGAAGGGTGTAACACCCATTACATGGAGCAAAGGCTCCTCCAAAGGAGTGCCTAAATTACAAGGGGGAGACCCCTATTTATAACACAAGAGAGGAGCCACATAGGGGGCTCCCAAATGAGTCGTTGGGAGCCCCCAACGGTCACATTTGTGACCGTTGGGGGCTCCCCAACGACTCTTTGGGGAGCCTCCCTAGGTGGCGCAAACCACAAGAATGAAAAAAATAAAAAAATAAAAATAAAAATAAAATTACAAACATATTCCAAATGGAATATGCGTAAAAAAGGGAAATGACTAAACTACCCTTATGCCTAATAATAGAGAAATATATATTGTATATATATAATTAGGAAGATACATATGCATATATACCATATATGTATATGTATCATCTTTTATATATATATATATATATATATATAATATATATAAGATTACAAAGATTGAATGATACATTTTAACACCCCCCCTCAAACTTTGCGTGAGGGAACGAAAAGATTGAAGAATGCAAGAGGAAGAATCTCAAGACTTCAAGAGCCTTCAGTCCGAATGCCATTGAAATTTGCAAATGTCTTCCTCCAAAGTCTTTAACGATGAGCACCTTTCATGATCTATCCAAGGTACTTCTTTTCCTCTCATCTTCAAGATACTGTGGAACAAATCAAGAAGAGGTCCAAATAAAAGATATCTTTGTACTTTAATCAAGTGAAATATTCCAAATAAGATGAATTAACCAAAAAAATCATATCATATAATTCATCCAAAAGTAATGGTGCAAAAAGATATTCTATGCATAATTCATCACAGGATTTGATGGAACAAGATAATTACTTATGTATGCAAAATGATTTTAGAAAACCAATTTTTCATAATCATATACCATGTTGAAGAGGGAGCGGAAACAAATTACAAGAATGCATAATGCATTCATAAAGTCCAACATTGGACAAACACAACCTCATAACGAGGAATAACATAATGGTCCACAAGGGACACCACAAGAAGCCTACGAAGAGGCATAAGGTGCACATAATTTATTGAATGAGGGCCAAAAGGCCATAATGAGCATATGCATAAAATATCATGAAATGAATCAACACCTAAAAGAGTCATTAATGATCATGCTCCAATCATACTTTAGTCAAGTAATATGAACCGATAAGATAGAAAGACAAGTGTTTTCTATTTTTAGCAAGTCCTTTGAAAGCGATTTCAAGAGGGAAATGCTCAAAAGAGTGTATAAAACACAAAAGTTCAAAAAAGTTTTAAGTCCACTTAAGAGGCAAAATAATGAGTGTTATTTGAGTAGAGAACCTTACACATTTAAGAACATCTCATTTAAATGATTGCAATTACAAAAACTCATTTTGCATATCAAATATAAAAGGTGACCAAAAAATCAATTTGATTTTAAAATATGCATATTAATGATATGATTCACTTGTATCTTAAAAAGACAAAATATGAATGAAATTTCACAAATTTCAACAATAATTCATCTATTACAAGCAACTACCTCATTAGTCCTCCAAAACCCACAAATCAAGTGTTTAAGCTACTAGATCAAGAACATAAATATAATGCCATTAAAGGCCAAGGACACACACAACGGTGTGTAAAAGAACCTCTTGTCTACATGTAATAATACTTGAAATGAGTGCATCAACGATAAGAACAAGAGAATACACGCCAACATGGACCAAAAGCATCTCTTGTCTACGTAAAAATACACTCAAGACCAAGTATGTTCAGCTACTGGAACAAGAGTATCAAGTCAACCATGGGCTAAAACACAATACATCTCGTCTATATAAAATGGCACTTGAAATGAGTGAAAAAAGCCAACCATGGGCATACATCTCAGCGACTAGAACAAGGACACAAATGCCAACATGGACTAAAGATCACACACCATGGTGTGAATCAACGTGCCTTGTCTACATATAATAACACTCAAGACAAGTGTGTTCAGCTACTAGACCAAGAGAGCAAAGCCAACAAAGGCTACCAACACACAATGGTGTAATAATATGTCTTGTCTACATATGATGACACTTAGATAAGAGATATAAGAGGAGAAGACTTTTGAGGCAATAAAACTTTGTAATGACAAACATATAAATAAAACCTTAGACAATATTTTGAAAATAAATATGTGCACATACGCACAACAAGAACACTTGGAACACTTGTGCACAAAAGCATGTAAAAGTATCTTTAACAAGATACTATAATCGATGGAACGATATAAATGTAAGAACATACATATACCAAGAACACTTGGAACACTTGTGCACAAAAGCACAAAACATGAAATCACAAATGTGCAAATGCACTCATAAGATTCATAAGCAATAAAAGGTTGGGCAATAATCCCCAACACCTATGTCACACGGACTCGGCTAAGGAGGTGCCGCACCCGAGTCGACACGCCCCGACACGGGTGCGAACTCGGGTGCGGCTTCGGACTCGGCCCGGACTCGGTCAACGCCGAGTCGGACTCGGTCAACGAGTCCAGGCCGAGAATGTCCACATTTTGGACTCGGTCAACTTTGACCGAGTCCAAAAATGTCCCTAAAAAACTAATTTTTTATATTTTTTATTTAAAAAAATATATATAAAAAAAGGCACTGTGACTGTGCAGTCTTTGCAGTGTGCACAGTCACAGACTGTGCACAGTGTACAACTGTGACTGTGCACAGTGCACAGTCTTTGCAGTGTGCACTGTGCACAGTGCTGTGCCTGTGCACAGTCACAGTCTGTGACTGTGCACAGACACCTGTGGCATTTTAAAAATAAAATAAAATTATATATATATATATATTTTTTTTTTTTTTTTGCCGAGTCCCCCTGTCCAAAAATTTTAAAATTGTGCCGCACCCGTGTCGCACCCGCACCCATGTGACATAGCCCAACACCCTTGAATTAAATATACCTTAAAACATTTAAGGTTCCAAGACACCATATATTCATCACATTTATATATAAAAAAGAGCATTCATAAGATCAATGGCCAAAAGAAAACGAGTGACACACTCATAATTAGAGATCATATAAAAATCATTCTAGAGTCCCAAGGTGCCCATAACTCACCTCAACAACCATCTTTAATATGGTAATTGGACAATCTAAAATGACATAACACAAGGTGCCCTTAACTCACATCAACAATTATCTCTAATATAATAATAAGGCCATACAAAAAGGATTGATGCATCATATAACTTGTGATGGATAAAAATAAATGTCATAAAAAGGCAATGAACACTTAGAGAAATCATTTTCCAAATATGTGATTTTACAAAGAGGGCCGATTCAAAGGTCCAACATAATTAATCACAACAATATGCCTTATAATAATTTTGCATAAATACGAAATTATGTTCAATCATGATTATTATCAAAAGACTCAATAAACACAACATGAAATATTTAAGCAATGTCATGTTGTGAGGACGGATTTGGAATAATCCAAGAATCAAATCAAGCCTCTATAAATTGCAATTATATGCATACCAAGATGTAGAATGGCAATAATCTTAAATGAGCAAATTTAGGACAACATGTAACAAGAAATTGCGGAAGCACTTATAATGATAAAAGGAACAATCTCACAAGTCCACTAAGGGAAAAAACAAGCCCTAAGGAAGGTAATATATATCATCTCTTTATTGAAAAGAGAATACCATGTGAAAATGTCTATGAATAGACAATACGCATACAAGCATTAATGCATGTATAAAAAGGAGCAAATGCTTGAGACTCTCAAGCTTTCACAAAGATGGTAATATTAAAAATGACATAACACATATAAAACCCACTTTAAAAAAAAAAAAATCGGACCCGGGCCGGGTCGGGTCCGGAACTCGACCCAAGCCCGTCACCGTTAGGGTTTTAAAACCCGACACAGGAGAAAGGGTTTTGAGAAAAACCCTTTCCCCTGTGCGCCGCAACCCCCCTTTTTGACACGATAAGGATGGAAATCGGGGTTTCCCGATTTCACGCCTCCTCCCCCGAGCTCTTTAAGAGCACTAGTGGAGGACAAGGGGAGGCACACCTCCCCCTTGTGTCTCCTTCTTCCCTGCGCACGCCTCCAATGTCGCCGCTGCTGCAACCCACGCCGACGCCGATCGATGACGCCGGCCACCGTCGTCGGCCTCTTCCCAGGTACGTCGTCTCCTCCCTCTTCTCCCCCTCACCCCCCTCTCTGTCACCTCGCCGGGAGGCCGACAGGCGGCACACGACCCCTGTCGCGCCTCCCACCTCCCCTGTGCCCATCGGAGGCCCGACAGGTGGCCTACGGGGCCCCTGTCGTCCCCTTTCTTTTTCTTTGGGGGATCGTCGGAGTGCCGGCAGAGGACCAATGGCCCCTGCGACACCCCCTCTCCCCTGTGTCTCTCTCTCTCTCTCTGCTTACCCTCCGGCAGGGGCCATCGACCCATGCCCCTCTTCTTTTAAAACCCAGCAGGGGCCGATGGCCCCTGCCATTTCTTTTCAAGCCCGACAGAGGCCTTTGGCCCCTGTCACCCTCCCCTCTGCCACGACCTGCGAAGGGGTCGGCAGGAGGCTGATGGCTTCTGCCGCCCCGATCCCTCTCTCTTCGGGAGGGGCTACCCCCTGCCCCTTCGGTGCTGACGGCAGGGGCTGCCTCCCCTGCTGATTTGCTACCATCGGCAGGGGCTCGACCCCTACCGATTCGCCACTGTCGGTAGGGCCTCAACCCCTGTCGATTCGCCACCGTCGGCAGGGGCTCAACCCCTGCGGAATCGCTGTCGTCGACAGGGGCTCGACCCCTGTCGAATCGCCGCCGTCGGCAGGGGCTCGATCCCTGCCATTTCGCTGCCATCGACAGGGGCTCGACCCCTGCCGTCGGCAGGGGCGCGACCCCTGTCGCTTCGTTGCTATCGGCAGGGGCTAGGGCCCCCTGTCGATTCGCTGTCGTTGGCAGGGGCTTTTCCCCCTGCCGCTTCACTGTTGTCGGCAGGGGCTCGCCCCCTGCTGCCTTAGTGCCGTCGGCAAGGGCTCGTCCCCTGTCGCCTCGCTGTCTTCGACTGTCAAGGTCTCACTCCCTGTCAGTTGTTTCGTCAGGCAGGGACCGAGGCCCCTGCCATTTGTTGTTCGGTCATGAAGGGGCCGAAGTCTCCTATTGCCTAATTCTACCCTTGCCCCCGTCGCACCATTAATTATATTAGCATAATTGAATATTTCACACTCTTGTAGATTTACGCAACGGGTCCAGTTCGCGCTCCACGGCCCGACCCTCGTATCATCTACACCCGTAGACGCACGCAGCTGCACGGCATTCCGAGGTAGGGTAAAGTCGCACAAAGGGCAATAAATAAACCTATTTAAGTTGAAATAATTAAGATGCCCATGCTAGATATGCTTAGATTTATATTGCTTCTGCATTGCATATTTTCTTGTCTGCATATTTATGAGTCGAGGTATGATTTTAGTCTTTGAGTATTAATTTGCGTATTTGCTTATGTGGTTGAAGGCGGTTTCGTACTTTTTGCAATACTTATGCCCTTAATTGCTTGCATATATGCTTGTTTGTTCGTTCCTATGGGTCGATGTACAATTTCATTCTTCGATCATTATTTTACATAAGTTGCTTATGAGTTGAGGTGTGGTTTCGTATTTCTTGAAATACATATGCCCTTGTTTGCTTGCATCCATTTTTGCCTGCACGTTTCCTTTGAGTGAGGTACGACTTTGTGTCTCGTGTATTACTTATGACCTTATGTGTTTGCCTATCTAAGTGGTCAAGGTATGGTTTTGGTACCTCGTGTGTTACTTATGTGTTTTTCGCTCGATGTGCGGCATTGCAAGTCGAGAGTTGCTTGTTGTCATGTTATAATCTGCATATGCTCACACCTATGGTAAATATGTACTTACATAAATGTAGTCTTGTGTTTATCCTGATTTCACTTGTTTTCAAAACACTAGAAGTTGTGCTTGTGCATTGCAGTTCTTTAAAAGCGAGTTTCCTTCTGCGAACCCGGTGCTCTTCAAAATGTACAACTTTTGCAAAGTATGATTAAGTCTTCAAAATGTGCATTGAAGTCACATTTGGGCCCTCCCAAGTCTACACACTTGGGAGAAATGTTTTATGACCTCGATTCAAGTTGCGACTCAATTTGAATAACCCCGATCAGGGGCATGAGCCTATGGATGAGTGGGGTTTTGTTGAAGGACCCATTCTTTATTTATCAATCTAATGTCACATGTCGATACTAAGATAAATTTTGGATGCAAGATTGATAGTGATGTGCCTTGTGTGAATTACTCAATGTGACATTATGGCTTTTAAGGATGAATCGTGCCAAATGAGCACTCCTATATTCTTTGGATCGTTATGAAGTTGTGTGTTAGGTGTTCCTTTTGAGAAGCCTACGCACCTCCCTTTTTCAGTGTCGCGTACTTTTAGTCATACATGACATGTTAAGTACTTTGTTGATCGGACGAGAGATCCGAGACGACCTCGTATCATGAAATATGCAAAATATTGTTAAAATGAATTCAAGACTTATCTTGCCAAATTGTGTTGTGTTACTTCTTTTGCAGATAATATCTGTTGAGGTTTCTTTGGTGAAATCATATTCCTTTCATCGTAGTCGTACTTTTGACAAGTACGTCCGTATTTTTTGACAAATAAGTCTTCTTACGTTGCGATGATTGGATGAGTAGGTTGTGGCAACCTTGATGAGTGCAAATGACAAAATGCTGAGATCACCTAAATAAGTGATGATTCCGCCTTCACCGTCAAGATACTCGAGTTTGGTCGAAAGACCAGAGTATGTAGAATGGGTCTTCAGTTAACTACCCCTGATGTACTCATTCGAATCGCTGACTCCTGTCAGGAGAGATGACAGGAAGGTACAAAACTTCGATGGACAGGCCATTAATGTCAGTTACGAGCAAAAGACTTGGCTTCCCCAGTCATCGGAGTTAGGGGAATGGGACTACCATAATTATCCTAGGTGGTAGCTCTCCATGTTTGGGATGCACCAATTGTTTATGCTACTTTGGGGATTTCTCTCTTGGTCACCGACCGTCCCGTTAGGTGCGGACTCAGTCAGCTATCCGGGTTATCATAAAATACATAGCATAATAAACCCCCGGATCAGTCTAGGTTGTTTCTAGAGTTGTGCCTTGTGCGTACCCACTTGGCCAGTTAATATCGAAACATAATTTAAATCCGATTACACAATTTGTTGAGTTATACGCGTATGAAAGTTATGGTGTATCACCGGTTCAATACTTATGGAATTGTGTATGTGGTTGATGAAATATTGTATTTTGATAGTTAAATTTCTTATGCAGTTCTTTGCTTGTAGTAGTTAGCCTACTTGTGCCAGTAAAATGCTTGTAATAATTTTAGCATTGTGCTCATGATAGTTTGCTCTATGACTCTGCTGAAAGCAAATTGCTATTTAATTGTCTGTCTACTTGACATATTAAATTATTTTGCCTAACTATGTTCTATATCGGCTTCTATGTGCACCTACCAGTTTTTAGTGAAACTGACCCATTTTATGGGCAGGTGATGTATAGGTGATACACTCTGCGATGACACCATGGCGCGATGAGTTCAAGATAGAGCTCCTTCCCTGACGTTTCGCTCCTGAGGACATGTTGGTAAATTTGGTATAAAGTGTATTTCAAATTTCTCTTTTTATAAAATCTTGAGTTACTAAAACTGTTTTAGTAAACTTCTTCTTGGTTTCAACAAACAAATTCTAAATCATTGAAATTGCATTTTAAAACCCTTTTGATTTCAATAGTTGTGCAGAATTCGGTAAAGGAAAGTTTACGCTGTAATGCGCTCAAGGTCTATTGACTTGTGGTTTTAAAAATATCATTTTTCGCTGAAGTACTATTTAAACTTTGATTATTGTATGATTTCAAAGCTTTCTAAACTATTCTAAAAGTTACAAGTCCTGGATTTTTGGGGCGTTACAACACAAGGTGCCCTTAACTCACCTCAACAATTATCTCTAATATAACAATAAGGCCATACAAAAAGGATTGATGCATCATATAACTTGTGATGGATAAAAATAAATGTCATAAAAAGGCAATGAACACTTAGAGAAATCATTTTCCAAATATGTGATTTTACAAAGAGGGCCGATTCAAAGGTCCAACATAATTAATCACAACAATATGCCTTATAATAATTTTGCATAAATACGAAATTATGTTCAATCATGATTATTATCAAAAGACTCAATAAACACAACATGAAATATTTAAGCAATGTCATGTTGTGAGGATGGATTTGGAATAATCCAAGAATCAAATCAAACCTCTATAAATTGCAATTATATGCATACCAAGATGTAGAATGGCAATAATCTTAAATGAGCAAATTTAGGACAACATGTAACAAGAAATTGCGGAAGCACTTATAATGATAAAAAGAACAATCTCACAAATCCACTAAGGGACAAAACAAGCCCTAAGGAAGGCAATATATATCATCTCTTTATTGAAAAGAGAGTACCATGTGAAAATGTCTATGAATAGACAATACGCATACAAGCATGAATACTTTATAAAAGAAGTGTACGAAGACACTCTCACAACACTTGAACAAAATATGCAAAAAGCATAATAATAGCAAACATGCAATAATGCATGTATAAAAAGGAGCAAATGCCTGAGACTCTCAAGCTTTCACAAAGATGGTAATATTAAAAAAATCTCATAAAAAACCAATATTAAAAAGAAACTTATAACAATCATGAAATCTTCTCAAAGAGTATATACTCATAAGAAGATTCACAAGGATAAAAAGGCCTCTCAAAGAGAGATCCAACAAACAAAATTCTCAAATGAGGATACATACGAAAGGAAGAGGGAAAACTTTATTAAAGTGGAGAAAATCCCCAAAGAGAATACTAGGATTGCGTTATTGCATAAATCTATAAACAAAAATTCATAATATTATATGACTTAATAGATTATAACCAATGGCATGAATATGTTTTAAATAAACACAACATGAAATATTTAAAACATATGTAATAAGTATGCAACATTAATGAAGACCATAAATCTTATAATAAAACATATTCTTGAAATTGAATTGAAGAATGAAAAGAGGATAACCATATTTTATGAGATCATTTTTAAAACTTAATTCAACCGATATTATAAAAATGCCTTCTTAATCAAACATTGCTCGCATGAAAAAGAACTCATTAGGTAGGAAAATAAAACATCATTTTTCAAATACACATGTTATTATGAAAAAACCTCATATAGGACATTTTAGAGGGTAAACACATACCTTTAATATGAAATAATTATGATGAGAGTATATGAGCAATGCTACATCTCTCACAAACATTTTACTTCTAACATAACTTTCTTTAAAAAACTTATTTTTCAAGAAAAGACATACGAAAGAGAATAATATAACAAGTTCAATGGAATTGTTAAGAATCCAAACTCATAATGACATGGAGAACACAAATGCAAAAGCATATCTAATTCTTTATAATGCTCAATACTTAAAGAAATATAATGCATACCAACCATTTTTAAGAAGCAAAAGAGAGAAACACATAAAAAAACATATAATTCTTCATAATGCATAATACTTAAAGAAATATAATGCATATCAAATAATTTTAAGAAGTAAAAGAGAGAAACGAGAACTTCACCATTCTTCTTTAAAATTTCTTGAATAGCATGCTTCCCAATGCAACAAAGAGCAACTCAATCCCAACCTGGCTCTGATACCATGTAAGGAAACGGCTTTGAATATATTAGGTTCAATAATGAACCAATACACATGCACATGAAGTGCGAATATACCCACTAAAGAGAAAAACACAAGCACATAATGTGCTAACACATAAACCCACAAAGGGGCAAAAATGCCTATAAGGCATAAGTTGATATTATTGAAAAGAGGAAGGGTGTAACACCCATTACATGGAGCAAAGGCTCCTCCAAAGGAGTGCCTAAATTACAAGGGGGAGACCCCTATTTATAACACAAGAGAGGAGCCGCATAGGGGGCTCCCAAAGCAGTCGTTGGGAGCCCCCAACCGTCACATTTCTGACCGTTGGGGGCTCCCCAACGACTCTTTGGGGAGCCTCCCTAGGTGGCACAAACCACAAGAATGAAAAAAATAAAAAAATAAAATAAAAATAAAATTACAAACATATTCCAAATGGAATATGTGTAAAAAGGGGAAATGACTAAACTACCCTTATGCCTAATAATAGAGAAATATATATTTTATATATATATATAATTAGGAAAATACAAATGCATATATACCATATATGTATATGTATCATCCTTTATATATATAAGATTACAAAGATTGAATAATACATTTTAAGAGTCACTTATGGACCAAGAACACCCTCACAATGAAGATCCACAACTCACTAAGAGTCACAAGTACAAAATATAAAATGTTTTCATTAACAAAATGCTTAGAAAAACACATATTTAGACATAAAATATCAATAAGATATAAACAATTTTGCAATAATGTCTCAAAGGCTTGGGTAACATTTCAAATAAGATACCACTCATTAATTATACTAAGCAAAACATGACAACATGTATATCAAACGTAAGAACTCAAAAGAATTTAGAATAAATGAGGAATTAATTAAATTCATAAAAAACATGCAAGACAACCAACATGAAACAAATCTCAATATTCTAAACATATATATCCAACATGCAATTAAAGCATATTCAATGCACATAATAATGCATAAAAAACTTTCAATGAATAACCATTTTCCATATAAGAAAAAAATGAGCACCAAAAAGAATTAGAAAGTTCATGGAGAAATTTTAAAAAATCTCACATAACAAAAGGAAAGACATTTGCAAATCTCAATACCAATTTGTTCACAACAAGCAACCCCCACTTTGACATCCAACACAAAATCCTCAAAATTCAAGTGTATTAGCGCATAGGGCAAGATATCAAACACAAATGTCAGCAATAACTATACCAATGACCATGAACCAGCAATAGGCTATCTGACAATACAAATCAGCTACAATCACAAAAGGTGCACATTCCGCACCTCATAAATGATTTTAAAACTGCAAACATTAGTTTCAAGAGGTGCACATAACTCACCACACTGATAAAACAAAATCTCTTATCCAAAGGAAAAAATCACTCAAATAAGAAGAAATAGTGGAGAAAGCTAGAAAGGTAATAATATTGTAATGAAGACAAATTGATGTCAATAAGCAAGAAGATTTGAAAAACAATATTTAAATCAAAGCAATAACTTTTGCAATAATATGAAATTTAATCCATAAGAACCAAAATGGTCACAAGCAAATAACAATAGAGCCATCATTAACAAAAAAATTGATACGAAGATCGAATAAACAACAAATACCAAAAAGACAAATGAGTGATACAACTTACTCATAGAACTAGAGGTCACTCAACTATCAGTCAGAGCCAAAACATTGGCAATCTGTACTGATAAGAAGACAGAGGTGCACACATAACTCACCTCAACAACTAACTCTAGCTCCACAACACAGAAGTGCATACAACACACTTCGATAAGGCCAAACAAATAATAATGGATGTATCGAAAGAAGAGTGATGGACCAAACCATATAAAGTGGCAAAAAGGAAAACATTGAAAGACACATTCCAAGGAACAAGAACCAATTTAAGTGAAACCCTCAAATAAGTTTAGAAAAAATATGCAATAAATGCAATGATATGACAAGACAAAATGTTCACCAATAAGAGTCTTTAACATGAACAAAAGTGAACCACAAAGGGTACACTTACAAAACCCACAAAGGGCGAACACAGGGAAGGTTCTAAAAAAAACACAAATTTTATTAATACTAAGTAAAGAACCAACAAGCCTTCAATCACGAACCAAAATGTCCACCAATATCAAGTAAATAAACACAAAAGTGCTCTCTAAGAAACACACTCACAAAAACCCACAAAAGGGTACACACAAAAAGGCTCACAATATAAAAAATAATATTTTATTGAGTATCACAAGCATGCAAGAAGCATAATACTTAAAACTCATGTGAGGTACCATGAAAAAAACATGTAAGCTAACATTCATTAAGGAGTCATGAGTCAAAGAAGTATCACAATCACAAGGCACAAACCATTCAAGTTCTAAGTCACACGGACTCTTGTGAAGAGTTGTCGCCCCACGTCGACGCGACGTTAGTGCGGATGCGGCACTCGGTGTGGCTATCATAAAAATCAGCCGCACTGGGTGCAATCAAACATCCCTGGGTGCGGTCAACCTCACCTACGGTTATAAGTGTTCAAAAATGGACTCAGTCAACTATGATCTTCCATTTTTGTCCAAAAAAAAAATGTGTTTTAGGGGGGCTTAGAGCACATTTGCGTAAAACACTCCCACCCTTCTCGACCCTTCCTCCGTGCCTCCAGTCCCCACTCCTCCTCTTCCTCCTACCTACGACAGTGCAGCGGCCTCCTCCTCTTCCTACGACAGTGGTGGTCCTCCTCCTCCTATAGCAGCGACGACGACAAGTAAACTTCCTCCGCCCTTCTTCTTCTTCCTTCTCTTCCTCCTTCCACCGCCTCCTCCTCTTCTCTCTTTCTTCTTCTCCTCCTCTCTATTTTCTTCTTTCTTCTCCTCTTCCTCTCATTGCCGCAAGGACCGAACCCAAGGATGGGTTCGGCTCCTAGGTTAAGTTTTGTTGGGTTCGGCTCTGCTGAACCCAGGTCTGCTAAGTTGGGCTCCTGGATTCAGCAGAGTCGAACCCAACCCTGGGCTAAGTTGGGCTCCTGGGTTCACAAAAGAACACACAATAACATAAATATTTTTAATAATTTTAAAAGACACACTTAAAAAGCATTCATAAACCTCATAGAAGAGTTCAACATAAATTCCTAAAGGATGAGTTTCATAAAAGAACAAGTTTTGCATGAAGAAATCATGCTCAATTCCTTATCCACGAATAGGCAAACTCATTCATCGATGTGTATATAAGACAATCACAAGTGCACAAGGATCATATATCAATATGAAAAATCATTTATTCAAATTTCAAAATAACAAGCTATCCATGATCACTAAGACCCTAACCACATATAATCTTTAATACTACGTAAAGTCTTTTATGTTTCACATAAGAATACATCAAAGAGAAAAGAAAGAAATTCAAACACAAGTTAAGCAAAATCTCATAAAATCATACTTGTGAATGACACACAAAACCATTTTAAAATAAATATTTTAAATCATTTTAAAATATTTAACAATATTAAAAAACAAAACAAAGTCCAACAAAAAACACAATAAGTTTGAAGTCATACAAAAGAACATGTTTTGACATTTATAACCATGAAGTGCTCGAATAAAGCATCTAGGCACCAAAAAATACATGCTCAAGAATACTAGATCATATACATATATATTAAATAAAGAAAGCTAAAAAAACCTAAGATTCAAAGTGCATCCTATAAAAGCACATATATAAATATTATAAACCTTATAAAATATTTAATACAAATAAACCCAACAATAAATTTGAAAAGCATTTAAAGATTTAGCTTTAACAAAAATAACGAATAATTTTTTCAAAAATAAGAAAAATGAGTGTTTTCTCATGCATAATGCATGAGATAGACAACTCAAGTAAAACTAAAGATTTAAGATACATACCGGGTCAAGATCACCCTTGAATCCAACTAATACATTGATCGTGATTCCTTCATGAAGCACGAAATCGAATCGAAGAATCCCAACACCCAAAAAGGCAAAATACCAAGAATTTTTTTTAGCTCTGATACCATCTATGTTATCGTGCAAAACAGGCTACGTACTCGTGTCGACATGTGCACGGGTACCAAGTGCAGCACGAATATGTGGGTTTGTGGGTTGGGTCAGGACTAATTAAGACCCAACCCAAAACCCACACTTATGCTTTGAACCTCACCGAGGACATGGCGTTGGATAGAAATGATTGGAGGAAAAGGATTCATGTGGAAGACCCAAAATGAATTTCTTTTTTGGTTCATATCGCTGACCCCAATTGTTTTGGGATGAAGGCGTAGTTGTTGTTGTTGTTGTTTTTTTTTTTTTTTTTCCTGTCGAACCTCCCCCTTCCCACCCTAGGTGGGAGGGGAGAAGAAGAAGAAGAAGAGAGAGAGAGAGAGAGAGCTCATTTCAGCCAAGTGCCAACATCAACCGACCCAAAAAAAAATTCTTTTTTAGGTTTTTAAGAGAGAGGTGTACCTTCACTCATTGTTGGAGCTCCTATTGCCGAACAATCCTCTCATTCTTCGTACCCAGAGAGAGACGGCTCCACCTTCTTCAGCTTCATCGTCTTCGTCTTCTCCTCATTTGAGAGAGAGAGTCCACCTTATTCTTCATCTTCGTCTACTCCTCGTTCGAGAGAGAGAGACGGTGGAAAAGGGGTTACGAGGTACCCCTTTCTCTTTATATAAAATTGTATTTCATTCCCCCCTCCTCCCTTTTTTTGAAAATTACACAGATAAGCCTTGTTTTTTAAATTTTCATTCACATCCCATTTTGTTCAAAAATTACACATACAGCCCTTTTTTAAAATTTTAAATTTATACCTTAATATGGATCCACATGATCCAGACCCAAACCTTATAATATATATATACATATAGCTGTGTCTCCGTACCCTCATTTTTTGAAATTGTCGTATTGTACCCTCCGTACCCAGGTGACATAGGATACCATGTAATGAAATATGCGAAAAAACAAATACACAGTGCACATTGCACAAGCATTATTACAAGTCCAATAAATAACATTACAAAAGCACTAAGGCACTGCACAATCACACAGTGCATATACAAGACTTAAAAGAGTCAAAACAATAACTGAAGAACATAAAAAATATAATCTTTATCAAGTAGAATGCTTAAGAAAAACATTGGAAACAAATGGGTTTTTTCCTTTATTTATACATAAGAGGTAGTCTCAGTAGAGCTGTTGGAATAGTCCAACAGCTAGAAATAGAGTTGTTCCAACAACTCTATGTTGACTAGTCCAAAAAAAACCTAACCTAAAAGAGCCCCTCAAAACCAAGGCAATTACAAAAAAATATAAAAAACAAAAATAAATACAAAACTGTCCCTATAGGAGAGACCTATATACAAAAAAAAAAAGACTAAAATTTCCCTAATGGGCATTACTTATTACAACAAAATTATATATATTCATTATATTACGAATATATATATACATATTTTAACACAAGCTTCCAGCAATCATCAGAAAAAAAAATCTCTAATGGAATATGTTAGAGTTTGCTCTGACCATAGTCAGCAACTTTGCAGTGTAGGCTCTTATCAAGCATGTTATACGAACCCTATAAGCAAAATCAGTTTATCAGTATAGAAAGTTAGTAGACTAAAAGAAAAACTAATCTCAAGCAGGAAAACTAGCATTTAGAAGCTTCCAGAGAGAGGGTTTGAACCATCAAGTACATCCAAACTGGCCTACAAGATCAATAACAAAATGCACAGCTGGTGAATTTTCTGTAATAGGTTTAAAATTTCTTCGTCAGCATATGCACTTTATGAATCAAATTTTCAGAAGCTAGGTGATCAAACAGCTTAGTACATATCATATTCAAATATATGCCAACATATGAGCATAAATTATGTAGTCTACATGCATGTGATGGATGCAATACACATGCATATGTTCATGTATTTATGCATCTCTATGTCATGTTAGCATGTAATTGTAGGTGCACCATGCACTGTAATTGCCAGAATCTATGTCCATATGCTACTCAGGAAATTATGCAGCAAGAAATGCCTTCATGCATCACCGCACTCTGAGCTATGACAAAGTAACTCAAAGACCCAACTGCAAAAGAAGACCAACATAATAATTGATAAAGATAACATACAATGAAATTTAATCTAGAGCAACTATGCAAGTTGGTAAGTGTATCACTGCACTGGTTAAAATATATATGTATATATATATATATATATATCAGTCTTGTAATAGTTAATGCCTTATAGGGGCATTTTGGTGACTTTATTAGAAACAGTATTTTTATTGTTATTTTTCTTTTTTCTTTTTTTCGTTCTTTTGGCCATTAAGGGGTTCTATGGTCGTTGGGAGCTCCCAATGGCCTCCCTCTCTCTTGAAAAGTGTATAAATAGGGGTGGTGTTCCTCCCCATGCAAAAAGCATATGTTCAATAAAGATATATTTTTTTATCTTTTGTGTTGCCCATTGTCGACTATTGTATTGTCTCATAGTGGACTTGTACTTCTGCACTTTATGTTTGTGATCTTGTAAGCCCTTAGAGGCATTTGTTTTATATTTTTCGCATATTTCATTACATGGTATCAGAGCCATAGTACTCTTGGTCTTGTGGAAAGTGTTTGTGATTGTGAGAAAGCATCCAAAAGTATTTGTGCTTGCGGTGACTCTAGTGGACGTACTCTTCCACATTCTTCTCCTTCTCATTTCTCTCTTCTATCAAGTCAAAATGGAGCATGAACATAAAATTGATCTCTCCTTCAAGCTAAATGGTTTCAACTTCAAGTTGTGGGCATCTATTATGAAAAAAACCTCAAAGGAAAAAAAAATTGGCGATATTTGATGGGCACTATCCCGGAGCCTCAACTCAAGCTCACCAAACTTGAAGAAAATCAGAAGAAAGCCTTGAAAGGAGATGCTCGAATTAAAGCTATTGAAGATCATCAAGCTATGGTAAAAGAACGGGAAAGTAACCATGCAAAAATATCTTGCATGGTTTATGAACAATGTTGAGTTCAAAATATGTGTCAATATTGCTAAATTTCTTAAAATCAATGAGGCATGGTTCTTTATGGAGGGTATATATACCCAAAAAGACCTTGCAAGACAATACTACTTGCAAAAAAAAATTTATAACTACCAAGCAAGGAGACTTGAATGTTCAAGATTTTTTTAGTGTTCTATCCCCGTTATGGGATGAATTGATACTCTTGGAACCTAAGTGGGTTTTCATTGAAGACGTTGAACTTAGTATTAGAAAAAGGAGTCTTTACGTTCAGCTGTGTAGGAAAAGAAGGGACGAAAAAACTGAAGAAGGGGCTGCAGGAAGAAAAGACGTCAGAGACTCAGTCTGCGTCTATCAATGTATTAATAATATATTGAGTACATAATTTTAGGGTACGAAAATACCCTCTAGCAATATCTTAAATTGCATTACATAATAACTGGATCTTAACCCGGTTCAGTACATGGATCGGGTCGGATCCTGTACATACACAAGTTGGGTCCAAGACCCAATAACGACTTCTTTTCAGCCTCCCTCAAGTTGTGCATGGTCCTGGACCATGAACAACTTGCCTTTCAGAAACCAAAATCTGTCCTTTGTCAGCCCTTTGGTGAAAATATCAACAACTTGCTTTTCAGTTCGCACAAACATGGGCTCAATCTCCTTTTCTTCAACCTTTTTCCTAACAAAATGTCGATCTATCTCAATATGCTTTGCTCGACTATGATGAATGGGATTGAAAGACATATTGATGGCACTTTGATTGTCACACAGTAGCAGTGATCGAGCAATTGGTTCTCCCATTTCCGTTAGGAGATACCTTATCCATGTGGCTTCCGCAGTGGCAGCTACCATCGACCTGTATTCAGACTCAGTACTTGACCTAGCAACCACCTTCTGTTTTCTACTGCTCCAAGATACCATGTTTGATCCAATGAAGCTGTAATAACCAGATACTGATCGTCGTTCATCTGGATCACCCGCCCAATCAGCATCAGCATAAATAATGATCTCATGGCCGTCGCCTGGATCTAATTCACTTTTCTTGTATACCAGCCCATCACCAATTGTACCCTTCAAATAACGAAGTATTCGTTTGACTGCCTCCATATGCGACGTACGAGGTTCATGCATAAACTGAGACACCTGATTAACCGAATACACTATATCAGGTCTAGTAAAAATTAGGTATTGTAGCATGCCAACTATGCTACGATACTTAGTGGGATCTCCATATACATCCCCTTCTTTAGAACTCAGTTTCTGATGAATGACACTTGGAGTTGCTAATGACTTACAATTTGTCATGCATGCCCTGCTGAGAATGTCCAACGTGTATTTGTGTTGAGTAAGTGTGAGTGTATCACATCTTTTATCAACTTCCACCCCAAGAAAATACCGCAGCTCCCCTAAATCTTTCATTTTGAATCTCTGATTTAATAACTTCTTTACCTCCTCAATGTGACTTTTGCAGTTCCCTGTGATGATGATATCATCAACATATATCAATAGAAGAGTAGTGACATCTTGTTCATTGTGAATGAATAACGAGTGATCCAGAAAGAACCGAGAAAAGTCATGCCTTTGTATCTCTAGTGAAAAACTCTCAAACCAGGAACGAGAAGCTTGTTTCAATCCATAGAGTGCCCTCTTTAGTTTGCATACATATTGCTTGGCGTCTCGTTCTGCATACCCAGTGGATTGTTCCATGTAGACTTCCTCTTTTAAATCCCAGTGTAAAAATGCATTTTTTACATCTAACTGGCTCAATGTCCATCCATGTTCAATGGCTAGACTCAACATAATACGAATGGTTCCCATCTTAACCACAGGACTGAAAGTTTCATCGAAGTCTTGTCCTTGTTCTTGTGTGAATCCCTTGACTACAAGTCTAGCTTTATACCTTTTGATGCTTCCATCAGGTTTATACTTTATCTTTTATACCCATTTTGACCCAACGACATTTCTATTTAGTGGTCTAGGCACAATCTCCTATGTCCCACATTCATGTAAGGCTTCCATTTCTTCATTCATTGCTTCGACCCATCTTCTAGAACTTGCAGCTTGATAGAACATGAGAGGCTCATCCTCTTTATTTATGGACGTCAAGAATAGTTGAAAATCCAATGAAAATTTTTTATAGCTTACCCACCTGTCAAGCGGATGTCGAATCCGTGAGGATCTTCTGATATCCATCATCTGTGGAGCAAGATCAGAAGGATCTGTATCTGTACAAGGAATGGATGAGGGCTCTTTCTCTCGCCGGGTGTATACAACACCCTTATACCTTGTTGGCTCCGAGTTTTGTGTGACAATCTCTTCTGTTTGAGTTGCATTTGCTGATTCTTCATATATCTCCTTTTGACTGCAGTCTGTTGGGCAATCTTCCTTAGCACTGGAGAAGAGTTCTGAATTTAACCATGGGTAGTATACTTCAACACTAGGACTTGAGTTAACAACATGAAGACTTGAATTAGGCGGCTGATCATCAAAATTCATTTCATCAAAAACTACATTTCTCGATATTTTGACGCGTTTACTCAATGGATCATAACACCTATACCCTTTGTAGTCTTCAGCATATCTCATAAACCTGCATTTTAAGGCTTTGTCTTGAAACTTATGTCTCAATGAGCTGTCAATGTGAACATAGCAAATAGACCCAAACACACGTAATTCATGATAATCGAGTTGTATGCCAAACAGAGAAAAATATGGTGACTTATTTTCTAAAATGGTCATGGGCAGTCGATTTATCACATGAACTGTGGAATGAAAGGCTTCAGTCCATAGTGCTACAGGAAGATTGCTCCCGTGGACCATGCTCATTGCACTCTCAACAATATGTTGATGCTTCCTCTCAGCAATCTCATTTTGTTGAGGTGTATGTGGGCAAGACACTCTTCTCTTTATCCCATTATGTTGAAGAAAAACTAACAAAGTCACTAGAGGTGAATTCACCTCCTCCATCACATTGGAAATTGAGAATGTTGGTAGAGAAATGGTTTTGAACAAAGGAATGCAATTTCTGAAACAATCCAAAAACTTCTGATTTGTGCTTCATGAAAAATATCCAAGTATAACGTGAATAACTATCAACGAAAATGAGATAATATTTACTGTCAAAAAGAGAAGCAATTGGGGCAGGACCCCAGACATCAGAACATATGACCTCAAAGGGCCTTGAAGCTCTCTTATTAATGGAATTGAATGGCAAAACACGACTCTTACATAAATGACAACTAGAACACTTTATATCAATGACTTCTGAACTCATACTGGACTTAGGAATGAGATTATTCGAGACAAGTTTTTCAATAAAATGACGACAACAATGACCCAGAAGACTATGCCAAAGTCTTGGCTTATTACATTCAGAAATGGCAAACACAAACTCAGAAGGAGCGAGAAATTGATGTTGGTGAGGCTTCAAGGATGAATAGTCAGAATGAACAAAGGAAGGATCTTCTTGAAAGATGTACATGTTGCCCCATCTTTTTCCCTCAGCGAATGTCCTCCCCGTGCGAAGATCCTTAACATAAACAGAAGAGGGAATAAATTCAACTGAAACATTAACATCATCAACAAGTTTTGAGACAGAAACAATGTTCTTCTGAATATTAGGAGCATGAATAACATTTGGAAGATTAAGAGAGGACTTGGACATGGGTATAATGGCATTTCCAATGTGTGAGATAGAATGATGAGAACCGTCTCCCGTGACTATGCTATTCTTACCAACATAAGGAGAGAGATTCAAGAGTTTACCCGCATCACCCATGACATGAGTCGCTGCTCCGGAGTCGACGCACCAAGTGCCTTTATCATTTTGCTTCATATTCAAGCCTGCCAAGGCTGCCAACAGCAACTCTTTTACTTCCCCATCCCTCCTAGCCTCTGCTTGTGGAGTTTTTCCCTTGTTTTGAGGGTTAAACCAACAATTTGCTTTAATATGCCCTTTCTTATTACATAAAAAACAGGTGAGAATGGGCCTTTGTCCTTGTATATTGGGCGTTGGAAGTATACCACGACCTCCAAAAGTATTTCTCCCTTGGCCTCCCTTTCCTCGAAAGAAATTTCCTCTACCTCTACCTCTACCATAAGTCATTCCCGTGGCCAGCACATCTTGGGTTCCTGAATGACCATGAATGTCTTCAAAAGATCCTTTCAGAGTCATTTCATATTGCAATAGTTTGGCACGAAGGTCTTCAAATTTTGGAAGTTCTGGTAAACATAATAAAGTCGTCGTCATAACATGATAATCTGGCCCCCAACACACTCAAAGTTTGTTGTACCTTATCCTTTTCACTGACGAGACTGTAATGAAACAAGGTACAATAGAACAATAGGGAAACAAACACAATGCCAACAAAGGGCTTTAATAAACTCACTTAAAGTTGGTCACTAATGGACCAAATACAATCTCAAAAGAGATAAAAATACCAAACAACACAAGAGGCATACAAGCCTATAAGATGGGAAAAAACTCTAGAGAAAACCCTCAAATGCTTCTAAAAGCATTGAGGAATAACAAGGGAGTGAGGCTCTATTTATAGAGCCTCACTCCAACACATGGGAGGCAGTCCAGCTCTTTGGACTGCCTTCCAACAGTCATTATTATGACTGTTGGGTGGCTGTTGTGCACAACAGTCATATTTTTGACTGTTGTGCACAACAGTCATATTTTTGACTGTTGTGCACAACAGTCATAAATATGACTGTTGACTGTATGACAGTTTATTTATTTATTTATTTATAATGTTAAATTACATTTCAGTCCCTAGTGGACTGTACTATATGATAAAAGACAAAAATACCCTTATTGGGTATTTGGATACAATTTTATTTTTAACACTCCTCCTCAAACTTATGGGGAAATCACCGAAAGTTTGCTAAGAAGATACAAAAATTGAGGTAGTGGAAGAGCTTTGGTGAAGAAGTCTGCAATCTGAAATTCGGACTGGACATATGGCAATGTAATGGTCCCCTTCAAATATTCTTCGCGAACATAGTGACAATCCATCTCAATGTGTTTTGTTCGCTCGTGAAATGTGTGATTGCTGGCTATATAGATGGCACTTTTATTATCACAGCATAGCTTTGAAGGTTCTGAGACATCAACACCCATATCGGAAAGTAGTGCTCTCATCCACACAACTTCAGTGGTTGTGGTAGCCATTGCCCTGTACTCAGCTTCCGTAGAGGATAAAGACACTTTCTGTTGTTTTTTGCATCGCCAAGAAATAAGAGAATCACCTAAAAATACACAAAAGCCAGTAGTTGAGTGACGGTTATTGGGATCTCCTCCCCAGTCAGAATCAGTGTAAGAAATAAGACTTAAAGATGAGGAAGAGGATAAGAATAGTCCTTTAGATATAGTTTTCTTGATATATCGAACTATTCTTAATATTGCACTCATGTGGACGGTTGTGGGCGCATGTTGAAATTGACTTGCAGAATGTATGGCATGCGCAATATCTGGCCTTGTAATGGACAGGTACATCAACGATCCAATAAGTTGTCGATAAGGGGTTGGATCATCTAATAATACTTCATCTTCAGCTCGCATTTTCGCATTTATTACTTCAGGAGTATCAGCATATTTTGTGTCCGTGATTCCTGAACGCTCAACAATATCAGCTGCAAACTTGATTTGAGATAAAATATATCATCTTGGTGAGTAGGCTACTTCAATTCCTAAAAAAAATCTCAAAAAACCAAGATCAGTCATATCAAAAGATTTTTTAAGCAAAATTTTAATATCTTCAATTTTCTTTTGATCATTCCCTGTGATGATCATATCATCAACATACAAAAGAATAATGATCAATGAGGTACCTGTAGATCTCACAAAAAGAGCAGTGTCAGTGTAACAAGATTTAAATCCAAGTTTTAATATCGTACCACTGAACCGATCATACCATGCTTTAGGGGCTTGTTTAAGCCCGTATAGGGCTTTTTGAAGACGAAGGACCATGCCTTTTTTAATAGACAGACCAGGGGGGGATCCATATATACTTCTTCATTTAAGTTTCCGTTCAAAAATGCATTTTTAACATCTAACTGATATATCGGGCATTTTCGAATAGATGCTATAGCAACTAGAGTTCTAACTGTAGTCATACGAGCTACTGGGGCAAAGGTTTCTTCATAATCTATACCATATTCTTGAGAATATCCTTTTGCAACAAGTCTTGCTTTATATCTCTCAAGAGACCCGTCACTTTTTGTTTTAATTTTAAACACCCATCTACACCCTATTGTCTTCTTTCCGATAGGAAGAGGTTGAATTGCCCAAGTGTGAGCCTTGTGTAATGCATCTAATTCAATTTTCATGGCTTAAACCCATTCGTTTATATTTTTGGCCTCGTTATAGTTGGATGGTTCATGATAGGAATGAATGGCTAGAAGACATGCCCTGTAGTTTAGTAAGAAGGATTCATATGAGACAAACCTACTTGGAGGTCTATGTGTTCGTTCTGACCTTCTAACACTAGTTTCTTCAGTATTTGTTAATTGATTATATCTGTCAAGGGCACATGGATGCTCCCCAGTATTTCGTCTAGAGTATTGAAGAAGATCTTGAGACGGTTCACTACTTGAGTCATTAATAGACTCGAAGGTTTCAATATCATTACTAATACCTTTATTGGGTAACAAATCAAATAAGAAAGCATACTCGGATTCTTTTTTAGGAACTTCAAAATCAAATCTAGTGTCATTTTCTAGAAAGGTAACATTTCTAGAAACATAGAGTTTATCATTTGTTTTATCATAACATCGATATCCTTTTTTATTATCAGCATAACCAAGAAAGACACATTTTATGGCTTTAGGAGAGAGTTTGCTATATTTTTCAAGAAGCATGAAGCATTTACAACCAAATACCCTTAGCCTTTTTAAATCAGGAGAAATTTTAAAGAGTTTTTCAATAGGAGACTTGTTTTCCAAAGTTTGAGAAGGCATTCTATTTATCAGATAGACTGCAGTTAGGGCAGCTTCAGCCCAAAATTGCTTTGGAATTTCTTTTGAAATAAGTAGGGTTCTAGTAGTTTCAATGATATGACGATGTTTTCTTTCAGAAATCCCATTTTGTTGAGGTGTCCTAGGGCATGATTTTTGATGTACAATTCCATGATTTTTTAGATATAATTGAAATTCATTTGAAAGAAACTCTCCCCCAGAGTCGGAGCGGAAGACTTTAATATTTGTTTTAAATTGATTTTTAATTAGATTATGAAAGTTTTTAAAACATGAAAAAACTTCGGATTTGAGTTTTAGAAAGTAAATCCAAGTATGTCTACTAAAATCATCTATAAATGTAACATAGTATGAATAACCACCTTTTGACATAACAGGGGCGGGACCCCACACATCCGAATGCACTAATTCAAAAATTTTATGTGTCACAGAGGTTCTAGACCCAAAAGGTATCATTTGCATTTTTCCAAGTATACAATCTTCACATACAAAATTTTTATCTTTACAAAAATTTTCCAAAAATGGAAAAAGAGATAATTTGGATATACTTGGGTGTCCTAATCTTTTAAGCCAAAGATCTATATTAATGTCTTTGACATGATTACAAAATGAGTATTTTGGTAAACACAGGAAATCCATGTAGTAAAGGTCTCCTCGTCTATGGCCTTGCCCAATCAGCTTCCCTGACTGGAGATCCTGCACCCAACACGCCTTAAATGAGAAGAATACTTTACAACCATAGTCAACAATTTGAGAGACCGAAAAAAGATTCAAATCCAGTTTGGGAATGACTCTCACTTTTGGAACAAAGAATTTTTTTGAAATATCATCAAGGTTTCCTAAGCTTTTGACTTTTAAAGAGGTACCATCGACAGTTGACACACATGAAAAATATGATTTAGTGCAATCAGATAATAGAGACTCATTATGAGTCATGTGGAAAGAAGCACCTGAGTCTAGAATCCAAGAGGTCTTACCTGGAGGAGACGAGGAAGAGATGGCAGCTCCGGATGTAGAAGGTGCAGCCTTAAGAAGCTGTGAGACGGCTTCTGCTATTTGAGCAAGATCTAATTCATTGAAGCTACCCCCTTTTCTTGATTCTTGAGGTTCTTCACTTAAGGCGGCCACCTTTTTAAATTTGGGACATTCCGGCCTTATATGTCTAGGTTCCTTACAATGATGACAAATAATTTTTCATTTGTATCCTCCCTTGTATCCTCCTCCATTGTGTCCTTCTCCATTGAACTTCTTCTCAAAGTGAGGTGGTTTATATGTTTTCACAAAATTTCCGGGCCTTGCCATGGCAAGGACCTCATCATTAGACTTGTGCATTCCAAGTCTTGTCTCTTCTTGACAAATTTGAGCAAGGGCCTCACTTATAGAAGGAGAAGTGGTCCTATGAAGTAAGGAAGATCTTACTTGCTCAAATTCCGGTCGAAGGCCATAAAGAAAGGAGAAAAGATTTTCTCTTTCGATTTGGGTCCTTCTCATATCAATAGCCGAACCTTCTTTGGTTCCAACATGGCTAATTCATCCCAAATAGGAGATAAAATACCGTAAAAAACTCTTACACTTTTATCTCCTTGTTTTGAATTACGTACCTTATCTTGGAGATAATAAAGTCTAGCCATATCCTTTTGGATAAAAGTACTTCTTAGAAAGCTCCATGTGTCACATGCCTTCTTGAATTTGATGATATTGGTGGCGATCTTGAACTCCATGGTATTCATAAACCATGAGAGTATTTGTGCATTGCTTGCCTCCCAATCTTCCAATTTATTTTGAAATTCTTCTAAGGCTTTTTCTTTTTCTTCTTCGGACAAGGCTTTGACTTGATCTCCTTCTCTTCTAGTCAATTTGAGTTGTGGTTCACTAGTAGAACCACTAACAAAACCCCACATTTTTTTCCTTTGATATGATTCTCCATAGTCGTCGCCCACATCAAATAGTTGTTTTCATTGAGTTTGTAGGTGATGACGGTGGCGAACTCTCTTTCTCCCATAATGAATACTTGAGTTTAGACTAGAGAAGATAGGGAATGATCAATGATCGAAGAACACTTCCTTCACGAGATTCTCCTTCTTTCAAGAACCTCGCTTTGATACCATGTAATGAAACAAGGTACAATAGAACAATAGGGAAACAAACACAATGCCAACAAAGGGCTTTAATAAACTCACTTAAAGTTGGTCACTAATGGACCAAATATAATCTCAAAAGAGATAAAAATACCAAACAACACAAGAGGCATACAAGCCTATAAGATGGGAAAAAACTCTAGAGAAAACCCTCAAATGCTTCTAAAAGCATTGAGGAATAACAAGAGAGTGAGGCTCTATTTATAGAGCCTCACTCCAACACATGGGAGGCAGTCCAGCTCTTTGGACTGCCTTCCAACAGTCATATTTTGACTGTTGTGCACAACAGTCATATTTTTGACTGTTGTGCCCAACAGTCATATTTTGACTGTTGTGCCCAACAGTCATATTTTGACTGTTGTGCACAACAGTCATGCACAACAGTCATAAATATGATTGTTGATTGTATGACAGTTTATTTATTTATTTATAATGTTAAATTACATTTCAGTCCCTAGTGGACTGTACTATATGATAAAAGACAAAAATACCCTTATTGGGTATTTGGATACAATTTTATTTTTAACAGAGACACCCCACAATAGCCAGCTAATCCGTGATGCCTTTCATTTTGTTCAGGTATTCCATAATAGACATGGAATCTTTCTTCAACATTTGAAATTCTCGCTTGAGAAACATGATTCTCGCCTCAGAGATCTGCGAATATGTCTGAACTAGCTTGTCCCACAGCTCTTTGGTCGAACAATCATCAGGAATGGCTACAAGAACCTCTTGTGAGAGAGTTGAAGTGATGTATGCCACTAACGATTGATCTCTTTTCATCCAAGTAACATATTCTGGATTCTTGAGAAGAACAATAGATTGCGCCCCTTTATCGTCCGTCTTTTCCTGCGAAGTGAACTCTGGAGGAGGTGGGACCGATCCATCCAGATGACCAGAGAGGTCTTGACTCCTTATGAACGGAACAATATGTCTTTTCCAGGTTAAGAAGTTGGAATTATTCAGTTTTTCAGAGACTAGTTGACCGAGAAAGTTAGAGGAGAGACCTGACTGCGGAAGAGGGGAATCCATTTGAGAGGAAAGTAAATTATGACAGAAATCGGCACAGAGATATGAAAGAAAGTTATGACAGAGAATAAAAGTTTGACAGGGAATGAGATAATATTTAGATAGAAAAATAAATAGATGATCGTATATACTATTTCAGAACTGTGTAAGGCACACAGTAGATCTTAAATAATATTCAGTTATATGAGGCAAATAATGAAGAACTCGTGTGGATAGAAGAAACGAGAAAGGACAGATAACCAGCAGGTATAAAGAATAAAAGGAATAGAAAGGGAAGCTCGGCTTTTGCGTGATATAGGAGAAAGGGAATCAGATTCACGTGCCTAGGCAAATCACGTGAAAAGTTAGAAAGTAAAGCAAGGGAAGAAGGGCCAGGTTCACGTGATTAGGCAAATCGTGTGAGGATAGGACTCGACTTTGACTTTTGCAAAAAAAAAGAAGATAGTTGGAAACAGAATCCGCTAGGTAACAGCAGACTGAATATGATTCAGATCTGCGATGGAAGATAGAGAAGAGAAGAGGAAGAATCGTTAACTTGACAGAAAAAGAAAAAGGAGAATAACCTGTCGACGAGGAGAAAAAATCGACTTTTCACGTTGACAGAGTGAAGCCGAGACAGCTTTTCACACCCAGAAGTCACGTTGCTCTGATACCATATTAGAAAAAGGAGTCTTCACGTTCAACTGTGTAGGAAAAGAAGGGACGAAATAACTGAAGAAGGGGCTGCAGGAAGAAAAGACGTCAGAGACTCAGTCTGCATCTATCAATGTATTAATAATATATTGAGTACATAATTTTAGGGTACGAAAATACCCTCTAGCAATATCTTAAATTACATTACATAATAACTGGATCTTGACTCGGTTCAGTACATGGATCGGGTCGGGTCCTGTACATACACAAGTTGGGTCCAAGACCCAATAACGACTTCTTTTCACTTAGACGTCAATAAATGTAGAGAGAATAATTTTTTCAATTCTTGTATGGGCTTCAGCCCGAATTTGAGCAAGTTAGATATTCTCTTCTCCATATATCTAAACCGCTTGTTTTGGAAGATACGATTGCCAAGATATGCTAAGAAGAAACTCATCTTGGCATGATTAAAGGAGGAGATGAAGTATTGGCAGTTTCAAAACCCGACAACCATATGAAAACTTACAAGCCTCCACACTTTGGGAGACAAAATAACTATAGTTACAATAATAAGTATAATGGTGGTTATACCTATAGAAAAACTATTTGTCATCATTGTAATGAGTTGGGACACATAAGGCCTAATTGTCCCAAGCTCAATAGTACATTCAAGAACAAGGTGGCTTCAGTTGAAGAATCCACACCAAAGAAGGAAGAATCAATTAAAGGAGGAAACTCATTTTCTCTCTCTCAACTATCGAAGGCACTTCAACAATTACTTAACTCCCCCATCAACTTTGGGTGTCGCAATAGCTTAACTATCTCCTCTAGGTATGTGCTCTTAGATTCTTGGCTCAGGCCCTTCCTTTCATATGACACCAGAGAAGAATATTATATCTGATATAGGTACTAATTCAAAACTATCTTGTGTTTCTATCGCAGGTGGTGCATCTTTGCAAATCAAAAGTAATGGAACCTTAGACTTTAAAAACTCAAAAATTTTGTGTTCCAAAAGTTAGGGTGGTTCCACAATTAAATTTAAATCTTTTTTCAGTTTCTCAAAGCTCCGACCATGAGCATGAAATCTTTTTTTCATCTAAGGGTTGCTCTGCGTAGGATCTCCGGTCCAGGAAGCAGATTGAGCAAGGTCATAGGAGAGAAGAACTTTACTTCATGGATTCGCTAAATCTGTCTTCGAAATCTTTTTGTAATTATGTCCAAGATAAAGACATTGAAACTTGGCATAAAAGACTTGGACATCCTAGTTATTTAAAAATGTATCTCTTCCCTTTTAGGGAAAAATTTTGTAATGAAAAAAGTGTTATTTACAAATATTGTATTGTTGGGAAGATGAAGTCTACTCATTTTCCGAATAGAACTTTTGTTTCTACAAAACCTTTTGAATTAGTGCAATCAGATGTGTGAGGACCTTCTCCGGTCATATCAAAAGGAGGCTACTTATATTATGCTACTTTTATTGATGATTTCACTAGATATGTGTGGATCTACTTCCTCAATCTCAAGTCTGACGTTTTTTCCTGCTTTAAAGAATTTCACATGATTATCAAAAATTAATTTCAAAACAATATTTTCATTCTTAGATCTGACTCGGGTGGCGATTACTTGTCTAATGAATTTCAGAATTATTTAAAACAAAATGGAATTTGCCATAAAAAATATTGCCCTATAACTCCTCAACAAAATGGGCTAGCCAAAAGAAAACATAGGTATATTATGGAAACCGCTAAGACCCTACTTATTTCGAAAGATATTCCAAAGAGATTTGGGGGCAAGGTCGTTCTAACATTAACTTATTTAATAAATAGAATGTCAAAGTCATCTTTACAAAACATTTCTCCATATGAAAAACTATTGAAAAATACCTGATTTTAAGCGTCTACGCATTTTTTGTTGTAAGTGCTTTGTTTTTTTACATAAAAATGATAAGTTATCTCCAAAAGCCATTGAATGTGTTTTCATTGGTTATGGGAAAAAACAAAAAGACTATAGATGCTTTGATTTTAAGAATAATAAATTTTATGTTTCTAAAGATGTGACCTTCTTGGAAAATGAAAATGAGCTTGATAAAATCAAGGAGAAAGAATAAGTAGATTATTTGTTTGTATTTGACCTCTTAACCAAGAGAAAGTAATTCTTGTGATATTTATTTGAATGATAATAAAGAAAACTTAGTTAGTAATGATAATGGGCATTCTAATGATAATAATGCTGAATCATCATTGAGTAATGATGATGCTGAAAACCTTATACAAATATATACTCGGCATGAGCAAAGAAATCCTCTAAATGCTTTAGAAAAATACACACATGAATCTACTATAGAAAAAATCCCACTTAGAAGATCCAATCGGGTCTCTATTCCACCAAGTAGGTTTGTATCCTATGACACTTTGATACCAAACTATAGGGCATGTTTAATAGCCTTACACTCCTATCATGAACCACCACATTATAATGAAGCAAAAAACATTCAACATTGGGTCAAAGTCATGAATATAAAATTAGATGCCCTTAAGAAAGCTATAACTTAAGAAGTAGTTATGTTACCCATAGGAAAGAAAGACATAGGTTTTAGATGGGTTTTTAAGGTCAAAGCCAAGAGTGATGGGACCCTGAAAAGATATAAGGCTAGGTTAGTAGCCAAAGGATATTCTCATGAATATGGAATTGACTATGAGAAAACCTTTGCACCAGTAGCTAGGATGACTAGTGTTAGGACCCTCATAGTTGTTGCATTTATTAAAAATAACCCATATATCAAATTGATGTTACAAATGTTTTTCTCAATGGAGAATTAAATAAAGAGGTTTATATGAACCCTCCGCCGAGATTCAGTATTGAAAAAGGTAAAACTCTTATACTGAGGATAAGAAAAGTCCCCTTGTTATGGTATTCTTGATATATCTGATAATTCTTAATACAACACTCATGTGCACAGTGGTCGGAGCATGCTAAAATTGGCTAACAAAGTGAATTGCATAAGTTCTATCTGGTCTGGTGATAGAGAAGTGAGTGAGTGACCCGATTAGTTGATGATAAGGTGTAGGATATTCGAGAAGAGTCTCATCTTGACTTAATTTAGCATTGATCACTTCGGGGGTTTCTATTTTCTTATCATTTGAAATGTCAAACTTAGTACAAATATCAGTAGCAAGCTTCATTTGAGAAAGAATATACTCTCTGGGAGAGTAACTCAAATACCTAAGAAATATCTTAGAAAACCTAAGTCAGACATATCAAAAAAAAAATTTAAAACATTTTTAATATCACTAACCCCTTTTAATATCACTAACCCCCTACTTGCCACTTCCAGTGATTATCATATCATCTACATAAAGTAGAAGTATAACAACTTTAGAACATATACGTTTGATAAAAAGAGCACTGTCAATAATAACAAGAACGAAAACCCAAATGAGACATAACACTACTAAATCTATCATATCAGGCCTGAGGAGTATATTTAAGACCATACACTTCTTCCCTAAATTTACTTGCTTATACTAATGTTGATTGGAGAGAAAATCCAAATAATAGAATCTAAACTACGGGTTTTTGTGCCTTTTAGGAGATTCTCTAATTTCGTGGAGATGCAAGAAGCAGCAAAAAGTATCTTTGTCCTCGTCTAAAGCTGAATATCGTGCAATGGTTACAGGAACAATGGAGTTTGTGTGGCTATAAAGTCTTCTTAGAGACATGAGAGTAATCATCTCAAAACCTTCGAAAATGTGTTGCAATAATAAGAATGCAATCCGCATTGCAAGCAACTACACCTTCCATGAGTGAACCAAACACATTGAGATGGATTGTTATTATGTACGTGATGAGTATTTGAGAAGAATTTACATCGGAGTACCAGCCTAGCAGATTTCTTCACCAAAGTTCTTCCTGCACCTCGGTTTATTTTTCTCCTTAACAAACTTTCGGTCACTTCACCGTAAGTTTGAGGGGGTGTTAATATATATATATATATAGAGAGAGAGAGATGTGTGTGTGTGTATTCATATATATGTTTTAAGTCTTGTAATAGTTAATACCTTGTATGGGCATTTTGGTCTTTTCACATGTAATAGTGACTGTTTATTAGAAACAGTATTTTTATTGTTATTTTTCTTTTTCCTTTTTTTTGTCATTTTTTGGCCATTAAGAGGCTCTATGGTCATTTGACCATAGAATCGTTGGGACTCCCCAACGGTCATAAATATGATTGTTGGATCCCAATGATTCTATTTGGGAGCTCCCAATAGCCTCCCTCTCTCTTGAAAAGTGTATAAATAGGGGTGGTGTCCCCCCATTCTTTAATGCTTTTAGCAAAAGCATATGTTCAATAAAGATATATTTTTTATCTTTTGTGTTGCCCTTTGTTACCTATTGTATTGTCCCATAGTGGACTTGTGCTTGTGCACTTTATGTTTGTGACCTTGTAAGCCCTTAGAGGCAATTGTTTTATATTTTCTGTATATTTCATTACAACACCATGTGAATATTTCCCATCATTGGCAATGAAGTTTGAACAACCTAGACCCCCAACCCACACACCAACACCCAAGCATGTGCACCAGTGTTGTTAAAAGCGTTGAGGCGTAGCGAGGCGCTCCACCAAAATCCGAGGCGAGGCGTAAGCCTCGAGGCGCAAAGCGTAAGCCTCAAAAAAAAAATTTAACTTAAAAAAAACTATAAAAATGATCTAAAATTATAAATAAATAAGAAATGCTTTATTGATGAAGCGCCAACCAACACGAAATAAAAAATCTCAAATAAATACGAAAAAAATATGAGATTAACATGTAAAAGTAGCATTAATGCAACAACTTGATCTATATAAGTATCTAATTGCATAAATATGAGCATTCATTCAATAAAAAATATGGCTACTTGTGCATGTCCAGAGACTAGAGTATTTCTATATTTGAAGAGGCAAGGAATAACATCCAAAATATTTTGAATCCGTAGTTACTAAACTAATACATAAATACAAACAAGGCTAAAAGGTGACAAGAAAAACACGAGTGACAGCATGGCAAAATAGTGGTCTAAATAGTTGACATGATAACCTTTCATAGTAGAGAACCAAAGAGTGATGGGAAGAGTAAAATAATCTCTCAAGAAAAAAAGAAAGAAGAAGAAGATGGGAACAGTAAAACAAAGCAAAAAGCTAAGCAGATGAAAAATCGACTTAACTTCAAATCCCCTAAGGCCCTAATATTATCTGTCACCTGGAAGTTCAGAGACATCCAATTCATAACAAGAAGTATGGCAGAAGTATATTGCTTGTCATACAATAATCAAAGAAACAAACTTCTAAATTTTTAGCTACAAACTGAAAATTCATATCATGAAGAGAGAATTCAGACTTATACTAATTCACAGACAAAAACATACACAGATTCTTTTTTTCTTTAACATCCAAAAAGCCGATGGCATCGGCCTGCTCGTGGTTTCATCATTCTGAGGGCCTTCATGGCATCAGCCTGCTCGTGGCTAGGCTATAACAACACACTTTCAATCCCTCTTTTCCTCCATTTAGTGAAGCAAGCATAGTGTTTTGCAAGGCACCCATAACCACATTTAGGTTCCAGTCATCCATATCGCCATTCCTGTCATTAGGACCTCACTGATGCAAGTTGTTTTCATCAAATTGGACCCTGTGTATGTGATCTACATCATCCATTTAGTGAAGATCGGCATTTGAATAGACAGAATCCGACTTATGTGCAAGACTTTTTTGCTGATTCAAAAATCAATAACCATTAATAAAAACATGGTTTTTTTGTTAAAGAACATTGTCAAAATAAATTGAAAATCATGTTTTTTTTTGTTAAAGAACACTATCAAAAGATTGATTTCTATTAAATCAACCGTGTTGAACCCATCGATAGGGCCAGATTGATCAAAATAACTTAGTACCAATGAGATCCCAGAGGGAGTTATGACCACAGAGGATGATATAGGGATGAGTGGAGTCGGGTTCCCCATAAACGTAGGTTACACGGTTTCACAAAGAACAAATGACAAAAGAAGAAGTTGGGGAAAAACACACAGATCTTACCTGTCACCGGAATGCGCAGAGGTCGTCGGAATGGACGGCGGTGGCGGTGAGTCGCTGGCCGATGGCGAGTGGTGGCCGGCGGCGAGTGGTGGCCGGCGGCGAGTGGTGGCTTCTCAGCAGAGGAAAGAAGAAGGTGGAAGAGTGGTGGCCGGCGGCGAGTGGTGGCCGGCGGGTCGCCGATGGCTTCTCAGCAAAGGAAAGAAGAAGGTGGAAGAGTGGTGGTCGGCGGCGAGTGGTGGTCGGCGGCGAGTGGTGGCCGGCGGCGAGTGGTGGCCGGCGGCGAGCGGTGGCCGGCGGCGAGCGGTGGCCGGCGGCGAGCAGTGGCGGGGGACGAGAGGGGACGAAGTGGAGAGAGAAGGGGCGAGGGCTTTCCCTCGCCCCGAAGCGTCTGTCTTTTTTAAAGACAAGTTCTCGATCTTTCGAGAATACGGGCCCGGATCCGGGTCGATCTCGGGTCCGGGCCATCCGATTTCTTAATGCGCGCCTCAGTTTGAGGCACGCCTCGCCTCAAGGCGTACGCCTCAAGGCGCATGAGGCGTACGCCTTGAGGCTGTTGCGCTTTTTAAGTGCGCCTCAAGGCGAAAAGGGCCTCGCCTCGAGGCGAGGCGCGCTTTTTGCGCCTTGAGGCGCGTTTTTAACAACACATTGTGCACTCTCAAGAAAAGAAAAGAAAAAGAAACATAGACAGGTTCCCATAACATAGCATCTATAAATTCTAAGCTGCTAATGGACCTGGTCTACATTACCCAAACCCCTCAACAAAATAATCTAACTGTTGCTTTTAGAAGTAATAAGTTGGCTCTGCATACAGTCTCTTTCATATGCAAAGGAAGCATTCTTCAGATACACCTTGAGTGTCCTGTACAATCAAGAGGCTGAAGATATAGTTCATTGCATGGTTGCCAGTTGAGGAAGCGGGAGCGGGAAGCGGGAGCGGGAAGCGAGGCACTTTCAAAATTTTAGGAAGCGGGGAAGCGTGGGACCACTTAGGAGCGATTCGGGAAGTGTCTCGGAAGCGACCTAGGAAGCGTCTCGGAAGCGACATAGGAAGCGTCTCGGAAGCGAGGGGGAAGCGAAAAAAACAAAAACAAAAAATAAAAAATACAAAAAAATTGGAAAAAACAGGGGAAGCGTGGGGGAAGCGCGCTTCCCATTAAAGGGAAGCGCGTCCCCCATTAAAGGGAAACGCGTCCCCCATTAAAGGGAAGCGCGCTTCCCAAAAAAGGGAGACGCTTCCCCCCACGCTTCGGAAGCGCGACGTTCCGCGCTTCCGAAGCGCGCTTCGGGGAAGCGCGCTTCCCCTTTTAGCTAGGCGCTTCCGGTAACCCTGGTTCATTGTCACAAGGGTGCCAAAGGCATCGTCCACATCTTCAGCAAGTGCATCCTTAAAAGATGGCATTAATAGCACAAACTCCATATCAGCATAATGAATGTAAACCAACATTATGATTTAAACATCAGCTGGTTTGATTACAATTTTAAATATAAAGCTACAATTTAAATGATAATAACTATTGGGACCAAAATTCCACAAATTTAATGGAAAAACTTATAAACAATAATGAAATATAACTACCATAAAAATAGATATTTATTTACTTGCAGTGAGTGCTTTCTGCTAAGTTTCAAAAATTTGGATTGATTTACTTATTCCATCTCGATGGGGGAACATTGTATTATTTTGGTCTTCAATGTGTTTCACGAAAGACTGGACAAGAAAAAGGAAAACGCATTCATATGAATAATTTAATTGCAATCTTTTTATTGCTACTGAGTAACAAAATAGCATTCATACCCACAAGCTTCAGTCTTTCCATCGGTTGAGAAATCGGCCAAGAAATCAGATCTTTTGCTTTTTGTTAAATCATGAAAATTCCAGTGAAAGAAAGACTACCTAACCTCTATAAAGTACTTGCAAAGGAATTATAATGGGAATCACGTTAGTGGTTGATCATGCAGCGAGCACAACATATTCTTCGGGAACTCTTTTATGGGAAGTGTTATCGCAGAACTTTACCAAATCTTCCTACCAGTGGAAATGCATTTGAACTCTAAATACAACCATCAACATGTGTATCAGCAATGCAACATTCAGGAGGGAATGTAACACCCCAAAATCCCGAACTTGTAACTTTTTAGAAAAAAATTGAAAGCTTTGTAATCAATCATTTTTCAGAGTTTAAAATGGCAGTTCAGTAAAAAATGGTGTTTGAAATAACAAGTCAACGGACCTTGGGCGCATTACAGGTGAACTTTCCTTTATACAACGGATTTGTATCTCCATACAATCATTAAAACCATATAGATTCAAAATGAGGTTTTTAATAATTATAGTTTACACGAAAAGTGAAATTTCAAAGAAACCCTTATATCAAATTACAAAATGTCCTAAAGAGAGAAACATCAAAGAAAGAGTGGGATCTTGATATCATCACATCATTGTGTCATCGCTTATCGTACCGACTCAATCATCACCTGTACCCCATAAAACGGGTCAAACTTATAAAAATCTAGTAGGTGCATAGATATCAAAATTAAAAATAAGACTAACATATGTGTTGTTCCTTTCGTGATGTGCAATTTAGAATAAGTAAAGTGAACATGATAATCTTATTTCGATAATTACCTTTCCTGAGAGTACGCACAAGAAAAACATAGAAACAACTAAGATTGCCCGAGAGTTTATTATTTTATATATTTTGATACCCTAGACAAATAATTGAGTCCGCTCCTAAGGGGACGGCCAATGACCGAGAGAGAATTCTCCGGAGGCCACTTGTTCAAGGGGATGCATCCAAACTTCTGCATAAGTCATTGAGATCTACCACCTAGGATAATTTTTTGTAGCCCAGTCCCCTAACTCCGATGACCGGGAACACAGAGTCATTGCTACTCGAGAAGCATATTTGTTAACAACTTGTCCATCGGAGTTTTTGTATCATTTCATCATCTCTTTTAACATAACCAAAAGGACAAATGGGTATGTCAGGTTCTATTTTAACTGACGACCCATACTCCATGCTCTGGCCTTTTAAACCAAATCAAGCATCTTGCCTGCGAAGGCGATCATCACCATTTATGTGATTTTCTTTTAATCATCATACATTTTCACGCTATGAGGTTATCATAAATGTCCAGTTCAATCATCGTAGTACTAACATACTGTGCATGTCTGATAGTAGCGCTACAATGAGCAAGATATCGGTTTCTCAGAAAGAAACCTCAATTTTATTTAGAAATTTCAAAGTCCTATGCTTTAGGTCGGAGAATATCCGAGTCCTTTCAGATACCAAAAAGGAGGACCGAACGTACGTACCACTTAGGGCTACATAGTTGAAGCCTTTCTGTTACGCAGGTTTGAGAGAAAAACTCGGTTGCAAATACGCAAACACCAAATACTTTTTTTTGCTTTTCGAGACAACGAATAGTACGAGCTTGAAAACTCGCATGTAAAATCCTTTTAAAAATAAAGACTTGGCGAGAATGCACAAATCTGCGTCTTTAAATGCACGCGTAATCTAAAGTAGGTTGGAGTATGCGTACTTTATAAGGTTATATATGTGTATATAGAATATACATATATAGTAAAGTATAAGCCTGTGTACATTGCAGTGCGGCGGCAAAGTAAATGACATAAAGAAAGGCCCGATGTGTGAAACCACACATCGAGCTAAATAAATTGTGTAAGCAATGCACGATGTACAAAATCGTACATCGGTTAAATAAATTGCATAAGCAATGCACGATGTACGAAACCGTACATCGGCTAAATAAATTGCGTAAGCAATGCACGATATACGAAACCGTACATCAGCTAAATAAATTACGTAAGCAAGAGCTTGTGCATATTATAACACGACGGCAAAGTAAATAACATAATTTTAAATAGACAAGAATACGCAAAGTTGTGTCTTTGAATAAAAAGCATATATATATATATATATATATATATATATATATATATATATATATATATATATATATATATAAGTTAGAAGTATTCTATCATTTGTTCTCGTATGCAACTTTTCCCTACCTTAAAGATGGTCGAACTCGCTGACGATTCCGAGCGTAGGTTTTTAAGGGTTCGTGCCTTGATAAATGTGTCACGTTCGTTGTGCCAGTGTGGAGCGCTAAAAGGATTATGTTGTGATGCATAAAGGATGGTATTAAAACCTTATCGTGATGACGATTGCATCGCAGGAGTCAAACCCGAACCCAGTTTGAGCCAACCAGACCGAACCGAGCTCGATATAAGAAGTGGGGGGTAAAGCACGACTGAGTCAGGCCCAGTTTAATAACTAAGTCGGCTCGGTCTGAAAGCGGAGACCGAGCTGAGCTCGGTTCTAGCCGAGCTTAGCTCGGTTCTAGCCGAGCTTAGCTCGGTTCTAGCCGAGCTTAGCTCGGTTCTAGCCGAGCTTAGCTCGGTTCTAGCCGAGCTTAGCTCGGTAAACTAAGCAACCAACGGGAGGAGGTGGGCTCGGTGGTCAGGCCGAGCCTGGCCTAGTCCCAACCTTGTGATAGGAGGGCTGACAAGGGGGCGATAGGGGAGCAACAGGGGAGGAGGAGCCACCCCCTGTCGGTTGTCCTAGCAAAGTAGCAGCAGCAGCCCAAGGTTGCTGCTAAAAAAGAAAAGGAAGAGGGTGTTGGGCACCCTTTGTCCTAGCGAGCCAGAGCCACCGCCGCAGGTGGCTCTTATCAACCGATAGAAATAGGAAAAACAAAAGGGGGAGGGTGCTCGGCACCCTGGGTGCTCGGCACCCTCCCTTCAGGCAGGCCAGAGCCACCATCGCAGGTGGCTCTGGTCGGCCTGCAGCATAGAGAGAAAAGAAAAGAGGAGGGTGCTCGGCACCCTCCCTTTAGGCAAACCAGAGCCACCATCGCAAGTGAATCCAGCCTGCCTGCCGCAGAGGTACAAGAAAAGGGAGGGTGTTCGGCACCCTCCCTTCAGGCCAACCAGGGATAGGGAAGGAGATGAGAGGAGAAGAAGAGGGAGGAGAGGGTGGTCGGCACCCTCCCTCCCGGTGGTGCTCGGTCTGCAGGCGACAGGCAGAGGAGGAAGAGGCGGCACCCAAGTGGTGTCGCCACCTCTAAAGGAGAGGGAAAAGAGAGAAGGAGCGTACTTGAGGGGGGCAAGCAGCACCGGTCCGGTGTGCCAGAGACAGGAAAAGGAAGACGAGGGGGAAAGAAGAGGGAGGAGAGCGGCGGGAGGCGCTGGGGGGAGAAAGCTCGGAGGTAAGGGCTCTGGCGTGCTTCCGGTGAGGGGTGGTCGGGGTTGGTTGCATCGACGAGAGGAAGAAGAAGACGAGGGGAGAGGGGTAGGAGAAGGAGAGAGTCGAGGAGCGAGAGGGGGTTCCGGGTGTTCTAAAAAGAAAACCCCACTAAAGGGGGGGGAGTTGTCGACCCGGATCCAACCTGGATCCAAAACATTTTCTTTTTAAAGCACGGGTATTACAGGGAATATCATTCTAGATTTTGCATGACAGGTTACACACTATGGGCATGCTCAAGGATGCAGGCTAAACATGAAACAATATCACATGATCGCATCAAATAAGATCAAAAACCACAAAGAATTTGAGACCATCAAGGGCATTAAAAGCAAAACACGAATGAGATGATATGTAAAATGGTGTGTTAGAAAGCTAATACATGATGTGATCTAAAGAGCGCTCAACTTATATATGTAATTGAGATTGTTAATCACCACAGATAATGTGCATGACCACATTATCTATACCTGATGCAAAAGGCCAGGTCAGCAATATGGACGGAGCTTGTTGGCCGCAGGCTTCAACCAAAATGATTGATTTTCTATTGGTCCTACAGTTGAACCTTTAGAAAAAATGTGTGTGTGTGGTGGTGGTGGTGGTGGGGGGGGGGGGGGGGGGGGGGGTATTGTGAGAGGGAAAATGGGGGAAAGAGGGAAAGAGAAAGGGAGGGAGAGTATTTTCTACAAACAAAACAATTTATTTGCTTTTCTAAAGTTTCACAACTATCAATTTTTACAAGTTTCCATTAGTTTTGCTTGTGATCATAAAGAGTTGAGCCTAGTTGTCTCAAGTATCAATTAAGAAATTCCCTCGACTAAGACATGTTCAGCTTCTAGCATGTGCTTGATGCAGCTGCTCTAGCAAATTCAGGCATCTTTCACGTGCTTCCTAAGCCAGTGATCAATCAAATGATTTACATTGTAAGAAAGTCTGTCTATTGGAACCAATGGACAGAAAAAATGCATAAATGTGAAGAAATGATCAATAATTCACAAATCAGTAATTGTATGGTTCATGTTCCCTCAGATGGGGCATCAGTAAGAAGGGCTGGAGTGTCGCCTAATGGTAGTGCAACCTGTCAGATGGACATGGGCATGGGTACAGGACACAACACAAACATGCTTGGTATGACATGGGAATTTTGTCAAACTAGGACATGGGGATATGGGCATACATGCAAGCATGTATACATATACATACATATATATCACAATCATTGATATCGCTGATATTTTGAAAATATCATGATATTATTGGTATTTCAAGGTCAACCCCAATTGTTTTGGGATGAAGGCGTAGTTGTTGTTGTTGTTGTTGTATAGTGATATTATCGTGATATTTTCCTGAAATATTCTCAAGATTTTCAAAAACATCTTTTTATATATTTTAAGTACTTATTTTCTGTTTTCTGTTTTTTTATTTTCAAAAACACCTTTCTAATTGTTTCTTTATATCTTCACAAGAAAAATACTATAAAACCTATTAGTTTTTATATTTTAATTATCAAATTTTAAAACTTCTGATATTTTTCTGAGATTTTCCCAAGAAAAACAACTGTTTGAAAAAACTCTCGGGAAAACCCTTGCCAAGAACGATATTGTTGACTGAGATATATATATAAATATTGTACGTGTGTGTAGTCTACAGCAGTAAAACATGAATATCATCCTAAGTGCAAATTCTCAAGAACAATTCTATCTGAGCAAAGTGTTCATGTGACATAGAGTGTCACGATGCATGTGATAATATGAGGTACATACTACAGATTTTCTGCCATAATAGCAAAAAGAAATCGATCAAACACGAATTAAAAGCTGTGAAGGAAAAAAATAGCAACAGAGTAAATGTAAAGTCATAAAATGGTTATCATATAGAAGCAACAATAGTTCGCTGAACAAAGAACTAATTTCTTTGTATTCCTAAACAGAGTTAAATTGTCACAAGTGGGTAGTCAGGTAACGACATTTTGTACACATGAAAGTCACTTAAATCATCACTCAGCTTTCTAGATACCTTTGTTCTATCAAGAGAGAGTGAAGGAACAAATTTCTTTTCACACAACAAGCTCTGGAGTAAGGATGACTCACAAAATTACTTCAGAAATCCAATCTTGGTTTTATGCAAGAGAATCCCAAATTCCCTTGCGTTTCTCCTTACTTTTAGGGTCTCGAAGAATAAATACTAGAATCAAATGGGAAAGACAAAACTGGGAAGCTTGAACGTAAAAGACATTTAGTCTGAACTGTGTTCATGAGGAACACGATAACCACTACATCTGCAACTCCAAGGGGTACCAGGTATATTGGGATACAGCAAATGACACTTTTCCCTGCTACATCAAACCCTCACCTTTTACAGGATTGAAAATTTGATCTCCCTCTCCCAACAGCAAACGGAAAACCTATGGTGGCCAATGGTCAAAATGCACATCTAAATTGATTGTTGTAACCATAGTCACCAATGTTGCTGATATTTTTAAAATATCGCGATATTATCAGTATTTCAAAGTCAAGCCGTATTTTTTCGAGATTTTTAAAATATCACTGTAACCTAAAAATATCGCAATATTTTTTCAGATTTAAAAAAAAAACTCTTTTATATATTTAAGTTTTTTTTATGTTTCTTTTATATTTTAAAATATTTTTTAATTGTTTATTTATATTTTTGCAAGAAAAATAAGATAAAACCTATTATTTCTTATCTTTTTTATTATTCATAGCTTCCAAGATTTTCCTGAGATTTTTTTGAGAGAAATAATTTTTTGAAAATATCTCTGAAAAAAACCCTTGAACGATACAGGTGACTATGATTGCACACATTCCCTAGAAAAAAGGATGTTTGCATTCACCGACATCACAAATGTTTTTTAACTTTACCAAGAGAAAAGGAAGACACCAAAGACAAACAACCAACTACCCCCAAACTACACCAAATCATCCTTCAATTTCTCTATCATGTATTGCACGTGAAACTGAAAGCTCATTCTATGGAAATTAATCAGGCGCCTCATTCCTTGAATTTCAAGAACTACGGAAACCATATTCCGTAAAGAATGAGAAAAAAGCATTCCAAGGTATCAGTTTAGGAACCACCTTCATCAATTTTTTCAAAAATTTAAGAAACCAAAATCAAGACGTGAACTGGAAGAAGGAAACGGGGAAAGACGGGACTTGGGAAAGGGGACACTTTTCTCGGGATTCCGATCCTTACCGTGTGTGTGGTTCGAGGGTCGATTCCATCGGAAAACACCGGAATGCTGAGGGCGGGTCGCGGGAGACTGGGGTTTTCTTCCTGAAAAGAGGGGGAATGAGGGAGGTGGAGCAGTAGGGTTTTAGGAGGAAGAAACAGAAACGATTAGAGAGGATGATCATGACGCGCAGAAGATCTCTCTCTCTCTCTCTCTCTCTCTCTCTCTCTCTTCACGGCGATATTTTGAATTTTTTTTCACGTTTTATCTCGTTTGATCACGATATAAGCGACATGCCAAGACTTTTTAAAAAAATTATACTTTTGTACTTGTGATTTTAAAACTTTGGTGTGACGATGTTTTCACGAAATTGTATTTTTTACCGCCAGGTTTTTCCTTGCCGAGTTCGGGTAAGAGGCCACTTTTTATGCTGAGTGCTTACCGTCCAACACACCCATCTCGATAAATGCCAAGATGGATGGCTGTCAGTAGAGGTGTCAACCGGTTGGAGCCCGCTAAAATGGGTGGGTTTAACCCAGATCCGACAAAGTGATGCGAGTATCAGATCTGGATTCGAGTTCGACCCAATTTTTTCATAAGAAAAACCATACTTAGCCCGATACGAATTACATAAACCAGACCCAGTTTCATATCCAATAAAATAATATTTTTTTAACTTTTTTACATTGAAAATTTTTAGTTTTACTGAAAATACATATAAAACACTCGGGTCAGGTATTTTGCAAAGAAGCCAGGTCGGGTCAAGTCAGGTCAACCCGAATATTATTCAGGTTGACAATTTTCATGCCTATACCCCAAAGTTCACAGTCAGGTCGGATCGAGTACCTACTACAAACTCAACTCGACCCCTTGACAGTCCTAAGTGCAATATGGTCGCACCCGATTGATGTGGCCGCTTGAAGTTTATAGCAAGTCGGCCAGTTATGAAAAAATTAAATTCATTTTTTTTATTACTTAAAGATCGTCATTTAAAATAGAACAATTTACAACTTGTCAACTATTTTCAGATAATTCGCTGATGAAGTGCCGCCATGAGATGAAGAGCATGCAATAGCATTGAAGAATTTTGCCAAAAAAATTTATTGGAAAAAAATGGGTTGAGAATCACAAAAACCTTAGCTTATGCTAAAATAGCCTCAAAATGTGAACCATCCTTTTTGAAAAATTAAAGTATCGCATTTAATGCTAGTATGAAGATTTGCAAAAAATGGGAAACTTCAAATTAAAGTTTTAAGAAAATTTGTAAATCTCATGTTCAATGTGCAAATGTTCGGCAAGTCCACAAATGAGGTCAGAAGATCTGTATACACAATCGATGTTCATGAATCATCTTGTGAATGTGACAGGAACATTTGCAACATGTATTTGTGAATATCATCACACATTTACGGACATACGTGAGGTGTATTTAGTTAAAGAAGGTTCACAAATTTTTTTCATGAAGGTCGTACTATATTTGCAAAGGTCATACTGTATTTGCGAAAGTCGAATCAGAGTGCGAACATCACAAACATTCACAGCAGGTGACTATGAATATTAGCATACATTTGTGGAGCTCTTTGATGAGTATTTACTTAAGAAAGGTTCACAGGGTATCTTCACGAAAGTCATACTATATTTGCGGAGCTTCATAGGTGATCTCATTTTTATTGAAAGGTTGCGAACTTCCTACAATGTACCTATATATTGTGCGAGCCTCAATAGGTTCGCACGTGTAAAGGGCAAAATTTTCCTACAAAAATTAGAAATCAGAGATTTTGGATATGAGGGAGATTTCGTCAAATTGGTAGGCAATTCAAGAGGCATGTCATTTTGCAAGGACAGTATGATTATTTTCTAAATAAAAAAAGGCATGTTTTGCAAATTTTTTGAAATAATGGCAAATAAATGAACAAACAGACTTGGTCCTTGCCCAAAAAGATCATTGTAGTAATCTCACCATGTGTTGGAATATATGAGATTTAAAACAACCACTAACAATATTAAGATCTTGATGGCATGTGACTTTCAAAACTTCAACAATATTTGAGATATTGGGTCCACTTGACCAGTGCAAGACAAAAGATAAGTGTGGATAGTTTACCAATAAGAATTATGAAAAATGATAGTATTGTCCTTGTAAAATGTCATGCTTCTCGAAATACCAACCAATTTAACAAAATCTCCAACATGTCCAAAATTATGGATTCTTAACTTTTTTTTGACATTTTTGCCCTTCACAAATGCGAACCTACTAAGAAGATTTTGTAAATATCTGCAAATATAGTACAGCCATCGCAGATACAGTACAACCTTCACGAATATAACATGTGAACCTCACTTAAGAAAATACTCCTTAAAGAGATCTACAAATGTGTATGACATTCACAAATACATGTTGCAAATGTCTGACTTTCACACTCTGATGAGACCTCCGCAAATACAGTACGACCTTCACAAATATAATAAAATCTTTATAAAGAAAACCTGTGAACCACTTTTAACTAAATACTCTTCGAGGAGTTCCGCAAATGTCTGTTGACATTTGCAAATACCTATTATGAATGTCCTCACTCATTTATGGGCGCCCTCGTGAACATCCTCTGTATATGTGAATCTTCTAACCTCATTTCTGGACTTTTTGAACAATCCCACATTAGACATGAGACTTACAAATTTGCTCAAGACTTAAATGTGAATCTCCCGTTGTTTTTGTGAATGTACTAGCATTCAATGTGACATTTTATTTTTTTAAAAGTGATGGTTCACATTTTGGGGCTTTTTTTTGGTCCTCTGTAGCTATTGCTTGCTCTCTATCATGCAGTGACACTTTATCAACAATTTTTTTAGCATTTGGGACATCACCGGTGGTGAGATATTTTGGTAAGCACATCTTTAACATCTGAATCTGTTATTTTTTGAATCTTTTGGCATGGATCAGTTGTTTTAACTCGTCTTCATGCTTATAAGCTTGTACTTTTTCAAAGAACCCTTTATGAGAAAAAAATACATGAAGAAGATTTTCTAAAAGTTGGCAAAAGGTTCTTGGTTGTATCTTGTTTTACATAATTGAATCCTTGTGAGCTTTTATTTTCTTCTAATATTTTCATCTTGTGAACAAAAGAGAAAAATAAACTAAAAAGACATCTTCTTGCAATGCGTATGATTAGGCATTTGCAACATTTGATGTTATTTTTAATGTAAAGAATTGATACCTACTTCTGTTACTATGAAAATGATTTTTTAATCACCAGTTTATCCATATTGTTTGTGTAGAAATTTTTTTATCTATTAATTATAAAATAATGATTAAAGAGTTTGTAATGGAGGCAACAACACTTACATCAATGCCTACTAATGGAACAGAAAAAATAGAGGAACAAAGAAATTATCCACTAGTTGATATTTCCTACTATGGAGTATAAAGGAGGCTTGACAAATGGATAGAGGGGGAACTTGCTCTATAGCCAAAAGTTTGGGTGTCTAATATATTTTACAATAAATACATTCTGAGTATAATGAGCTCTATAAATATGTGCTTAAATAATAAGCAACCAACTCCTTCAGTGACAGCAAAAGAAAAGGTTGTAGTCAAAATCAGGTCTCACATCCTGAAAGCATCGAAAGAGGGAGATTCATGTGTGCAGTCAGTGGTGAAAAAGTTAAAGGAGTCATTGACTAAGTCTAAGACTATTGTTAACCTCAATTATCGACTAGAGGAAGCAGGAGATGTGACCACCTGCAGTAATAGAGGGAGAGTGTGGACACTTTGAAGGTAGAAAGCACAGAGGAGTTACCTCAACAAAGGAAGGATACTATGGCTAAGGTGGAGAATGATGTTGATGATCCTCGATCGAAGGAGAAGGAAAGTGAGGGTTCTTTTGTAGAAGAGGTATCTCAGCAAAAGGAGAAGGCTGAGTTGAAGAGTGCACATGAGAATGCTCAGGAGGTGAAAGATCAGACCTAGGAGGATCAAGTGCATGCTATGAGGAAGAGGTCGCATCGATAAACAATGTACAATTCTTATAACCAGATACTTTCTTCATTAGTTATTATGTGCAATATGTTTGTAAGATGTTTGCAATCAATTTCAATGTTACATCCAATCATTCATTAAATTGTCATATACATGTTTTATGTTGATTCTTGTAATTTAATCTTTAAAATATTATATATATATATGTGTGTGTGTGTGTGTGTGTATGTGAAACATGTATGTAAGATCATTATATTGAATAAGCAATTCATTGATTAATTTGTCATATATACGTCAAGCATGTTTTTAGGATAACTAGTATGAGTATAGACATACATTTATTAAATTGTCATGTGTGTGTTAAGCAAGTTTGTAAAACAACTAGTTTGATTCTTTCAATTCAATCTTTAAAATGTTATATGTGTGTGTGAAGCATGTATGTAAGATAACTAGTTTGAATATTGCAATTCATTAATTAATTTAGATGTGAATTTGAATTTGAGTATGAATTTTAAAATAGGAATTTTAAGAGCATTTAAATTATGGGTTTAGATTTTCATATAAAACTTGAATTTAAATTTTTATTTTAATTTAAAATTTATATTTAAAGTTTGAAATTGAGTTTAAATTTCAAATTGAACTTTTTGCTTAGATTATAATTTATATTTAAATTTGAAATGTAAGTTTGGATTTCAATTTTTGTTTTGAATTTTAAATTTATATTTAAAATTGAATTGTGACTTTAAATTTGAATTTGCATTTAGCTTTTTAATAAAGAATTTTAGTTCAAACTTCAGTTTGAATTGGGATTATGAGTTTGGATTTAAATGTTAATTATAAGTTCAGATTTGAATTTAAATTTGCATTTAAATTTAAATACTAAAATTTGAAATATGAATTTAAATTTATGTTGAGTGGATTTATGTTTAATTTCTTAATTTTATTTTTTATATCAATTTTCTTAATTTAAGTTATATGTTATCCTATGAATTTGAATTAAGAGTTTGGATTTGAAATTGAATTCTAACTTTAGATTTTTAATTTGAATTATAAATTTAAGTTCGAATTTTATTTTAAGGTTTGTAATATTGAAATTGATTTTGGGTTTTCCTATGAAATTAAATTTGAATTGTTTTTTAGTTTGATTGTGAAGCATGTTTGCATAGTGATAAATATCGCGAGATTTATGAAAATCTTGTGATAATATCGTGAGAAAATGCCTAAAAGTTTAAAACGGCAATTTTTTGTGAGATTTTTAAAATATCATAAGATTTACGACAAGACATAAATACCATGATTTAAACACAATATTTATGTTTTAAATGATTATTTATCATGAAAAACCATGTATTTTATTTTTAAATAATTTTTATTAATATTTTCTTATAAAAAATATTTTTTTGTATTTTTAAATTTATTTTTTTATTACTGATATTTTACCAAAAATACGAGATTTAAGAAAAAAAATTGAATTCTTACGAGTTTTTGAAAAATGAAATTTTGTCATTTTTAACCTTTGTCACTATGCATGTTTGTAATATTGAAATTCAATGATTAATTTGTCATATATGTGTGTGAATTGAATTTGAGTGTTATATTCAATAATAAAATTATGATACTTAATTGATTTTATGCAAGTTTTATTGTGACTACAGGATTCACACGCTCAAAAGTCAGATGATCCAAAAACCTTTATGCATGAGTTTTACTTGTTTCAAGCACATGAGTGGTCTCAACACTATAGAAGGAAGTGAATGAGAAAATTATTTGAGTTTACACCATGGTAAATTAGTCACAGTCTAGTAGATTCTATGGTGCAAATTTAGAATCTAGCAACCAACATATTTAACTTCTTCGATTTTGAGATGATCATTATCTTGGAAGACTTTGAACGTATCACCGAACTGAAATGCCATGGGGAGCAAGTGAATGCACTTCAGTTTGAAAATTTCAAGCACCAATGTCAAGTTTTATTAGAATCACCTGATGATGCATTCGAAGGTGAAATGTTGAAGTTGTCATGGTTGATGAACAAATATGACAATAGCAAGGAGAGGAGAATGAATAAAAAGTTAACTTATGTTGGAGGGAAGGCCGGTTATAGGGTAGACAAGCAATTGAGGGCATTCTTGCTCTACTTCTTGGGCACATGTGTATTCATCGACACTGGTGCAAAGTTAATCTATGCATCATATCTGCAATTGGTGCAAGACCTGAGTCACATCGATGAATATGCATGGAGAGTATCTTCACTTGCACACATGTATATAAGTTGGAGTCATGTGAAGTGTGAAAGAAAAAAGTTGTTTGACATATTAGTGTTATTGAAAATATGAATATTGATTTGATTTATTTGATATTAAAACATGATTTTGTTATCTTTATACACTAATTTATGAATTAATCTGTGTATTGATCCGTGCAAGTTTGTATATGGGAGCACATATCCATTGGAAGACCCCTTGGAGGTGACTTAATTCCTCAAGTTTCACGTATTGTTATATGGAGTAGGTCATGCTTGGAAGCAAACTAGACTCTAGGGAAGAGAATGGGGGATTGGTCCTCAGTTTAGAAGGGCCCAATGCACTGCAAAGTTGTGCATGATGATCAGAGTATATGTAAGTATATGTGAAAGAAGTGGTTATATTTCTATAACTAATGCAATATAGGACTCTAACCATGAATAAAACTTCATTCTATAGGTATGTATGAACATGTTCATTTTGAATAAATGAATAAATGATTGCATAAATGAGCAGATTAATTTTTTAAAGAATGGAATGAATATATGGATGAGTAGGATCATTTTGAATAAATAAATAAACAAATAATGATTGTATGGATGAGCATGTTCATTTTTTAATGAATAGAATGAATGTATGGATGAGGAGGTTCATTTTGAATAAATGGATAAATAATCATATGGATGATCAAGTTCAGTTTTTAATAAATGGAATGAATATATGTATGAGCATATTCTTTTTTGAATGAATGTATGAATATAAATACACATAAGAATCTATGAAAGCATGGATATTCGCACATCAAAGTTGACAACCTCAGGACATTCACAACTAAGGACAACATTCACACAAAAGAATGTGTTAACCTCAAAACATTCACAAATGAGGACTTAACCTTATCAATTGGATGACATTTATACATAATAGTATGTGAAGCTTAAGACATTCGCATATAAGAGTGTATGAAAGTCATTTTTAACATACAAGTGGTTCACATACAATCAACACATTTGCGAACCTGAAACCATATTTATGAATGTGGTTACGTATTTGCGGATCTCCATCTTTAAGAGTTATGAAGGTCGGGATGTTCACATAGCATATTTGAGAACTACAACATGTATTTGCGGATGCCATTTTTTTAACTGTAAGTTATTATATACTTAAAGGAGATCCACATGCAACTAACCCACAAAGGTCTTTATATCTACAAATATGTGACGCGAACATGCGGACCTTGTCCTCAACACAAACTTGTAAAGGTCAGGACATTCACATCACATATTTGCAAGCATAAGATTGTATTTGCAGATGTCCTCCATTTGTGAACCATGACCTATATTTGTGAACATAGGCTTGTATTTGTGGATGTCCTTCATTTATGAACTATTGCCTATATTTGCGAATATAGACTTCTATTTGTGGATATCTTTCATTTGTGAACTATGACCTATATTTGTGAATATAGGAATCATTTGTGAATGTCTTCCATTTGAAAACTAACCTATATTTGCAAACATAGGCTTCTATTTGCGGGTGTTAATAACAAGTGTATAACTTTGTAATCAAAGTAAATTTTACATAAATGTCACAATAAATAGTAAAAATGCAAAAGGGCATTCACATGTTAATGTCAGTATTTTAATTTAAAAAACTTGATTATAATGTTGTCAACGATTCATTAAATCTCATATTTTCTTCACGTTAGCTTTCTCATTAAGATCCCTAGACGCCTCCTCCTCCACTTTCTTTTGTTCGTCGCCCTTTGTTTTTTTAGCCTATGAAACTTTTGCAGTTGTTGGCTTTACTTCTCTTTTCTTTGTTTTGTTTTGTTGACCTTTTTTGCTTTGTTGCCTTATCTTATACCTTCTTTTGGCCTTTCACTTTTTTGCTTATTCGTCTTCTTTCTCAATTTCGCATAGTATTTGGTCATACACTTCTTGCATTTTGTTGTATCAGCCTGAAAAAAATATTACTAGTAAACAACTAATTAGCTTACATCACAAAAATATGACAAAACATAACATATAAACATGTACCTATATGAAATTGAGTTTCATGTTTCTACCCAAGTACTGCATGTACAGTAACACAAATATACCACAATCAACTCTGTAACAATCATATACAAAGTCAATAATATGTACATGTATTATTGAGTTAACAAATACTGCAAAGTAATTACCATTTATCTTCTTAAGGAATATCATCAACATGATAGACCATCCAATCAGAGTAAGCATTGTAGCCAAAACACTTTAAAAAAAATGAATATGGAACCCAACATTAATCCTACCTAATATGAGAGCAAACCTAAGATATTATTGAATAAGTATTGAGTAGCCAAAACACTTTAAAAAAAATGAATATGGAACCCAACATTAATCCTACCTAATATGAGAGCAAACCCAAGATATTATTGAATAAGTATTGAGTTCATACTAGATTTTCAATGTCTTTATCTGCATTAGTTGTGTTCTTCATGGAATTATAGAGCCTAAACTCTTTTTTCTTTCATGATCATTTCTCACAGAACCCACTGATGATTGCCTTAGTTGAGAGAAATTAAGATTTACAACATAAATCAAGTTAAAGACAAGAATATTGTATGTAGTGTAAACATAAATGTAAGTATGCAATGTTGTTTAACGGATACATTGTCACTTCTTCATAAGGATACAATAAGTTTTGGTTCTCCAAGAAAAAATAAGTTTCTTCTTTTGTATTGGAACATTCAACCATTTATTGTGAAAAATGTTAAGCAGTTAGTTTCTCTTACTCGATAGAAAAATATTACTATCGCTTTGGAGACTTACTGAAAAATATAAGATAAGGTAGATGGTCTTTGGTAGTTTTGTTAATGCTGTCATGTCCTGATTGTGATTCTCAAAAATTCTTTTTATTAATCTATATAGATATTACATAATCAATATATGGGATACATCCATGTTATCTTCAAATGAGTCTACATACAAATATAACAAACAAACATCCATGCAAATCTAATACTTACATCATTGTCCAACAAACTTTTCATAAAAAAATCATGATCGGGTATTGATCTTCTTCACAATCATGTGGTTGGTTATCATCAACCCATTTTTATGGCCAATTGCAATTGAATATAAATGTGTAATGTAGTACCGCTAATTGTATATACACATAACTTGCTTCATTATATATCTTACCATAATTGGATCCTTGCTTCGGGTTGGGGTTTTGGCACCTTCCATAATTGGATCCTTGCTTCATGTTGGGGATTTGGCTTCCTTTTTGCTATCACATTTTTCTCTAGGTAGCATATCATGAAATACCTACGATGTACATAGAAGACATAAGACGTTAGAGCATTTCATTAAAAAACTCTCGATAAATACATAGAAACAATGTGCTTCAACAATTCTTAACAAATACACACATGTATAATATTTGCATTTTATTCATCTTAATTTATGCATGATCCATGATAAAATCGCTTTAAAAACTCATTTTTATCGTTAGTTTTGAGAAATCACATTAAAATTGAATTTATCATAAAATTGCATATTTCAAAGCTTGCCCTGCATTTTTCAATGTTTTATTTAGTTTAAAATTTTTTAATTAGTATTTTAATTAGTTTGAAAAAGTTTAAGTAAAAGTTTTAATTAGTTTAGGAAGTTTTGCTTTATGAAACACACTTTTCAAAAGACCTCTTTTTGGAAATTAATGAAAATTATTTGAACTTGTTTTGAAAAAGGTGTTTTAACCTAATATTGTAATATAAATAGTTGTATTGAGAAGAAAATGATGTTTTTTCAGCCTTGGAAAACATGCCCCCTCCTTGCCCCCCTCTCTTTTCTCTCTCCCCCTTGCTCTCTCTCTTTCCTTTTTGCCAATTTCTCTTCTCAACCCCTTCTCCTCTTCTTCTTTTTCCTCCTTTTCTTCTTGCTTTGAACCCTTTTCATCATCAGCAACTTCATCGTTTTCGTTGGGGCAGTGTGTGTGCAGTTGAAACAATCATCTTCTCTTCTCAACCCCTCCATCGGAGGCTATCCGCGACGGGCCATTTCTTTCTCCCACTTTTTCACCGTAGATTTAGATTTTGCATCACATAAAGCATTGCATAGCATATAGTTTTAGTAGATCATCACAACATCTGCATATTCATATAGTTTAGTTTATGTTTTGAATCTGAAAAAGTTAAAAAGAAAAGAAAATATATTTTGTTTTTAATAGAGTAGTCGTTTCTTGATTCAAGAATAGCAAAATACTGATTTAAGTATATCATTTTTTATAGCTTTTATATGTTGTCTTCATGTTTCTTGATTTGATTCTTCATTAATTTTAGCTCAGTTTTAGCTTAGAATAAGCTACAACACATTTTTTTATGTTTGGTTTTGTTTTTAGATCATTAAAAAAAGGGAGAATTTTATTTTACCCGATTTAGTTTCTTGCATCATTTTGTTTCTTTTTTTTCTAAAATTTGTTGGTCTGCTGTCTATTTTCAAAGATTAGGATAGTTTAGTTGCTGCTGATTCAAGTTTTTGATGTTTTAGATAGTTAGTTTTTGTGTTTTTGTTATGTTAGTTTTTAACCTAGATTAGAAATCGGTAAGTACACAGATTAGTAATTTAATTTTTTATATTATTGCAATCGAATAGGAAGTTTTTTTACTGGTTTTATTAGTTAGTTTGAACTTTCATTCACTTCCAGATTTTAATCTTAATACCTAGTTTAGAAACTAGTGTAAGTTAGGGATTATTGTTTTTGTCGATTTTAATAAATAGCCGAATTAGTGGTGTAATCGTTATCTTTGATTTCTTTTGTCTCAGCTGTTTTTATTATTCATGTAAATCATGCTTTACGTTGACTAGAATAGTTTTGAATTTAATGTGTTAGTTCAACACTTTAATTAATTAGATTTGCGTAAATATATAAAAAAAGAGAAAAGTTTAGCCAAATTTCCCCTTTTTAGCAATTAGCGATTTCTTAGAACAGTAGATAGTACTTGCATTTAGGCATGTTTGCAGAAGATGCTTTTTATGTATTCTGTCATTTAGTTTAGAGCTACATCACGTTATTTAATTAGCTCTGTTCAGATTTTTTTTCTTTGGTCTTGCATAGTTAGTTTTGTTAACATAGCAATAACTGATTTTTGTTCTTTAGCTTATTAATTAATTAGATAACATTAGCTCTAGATTTTCTTGTGAAGTAAGTTAGTTTGTTTTTAAAATGTCATACAACATGTTTTAGCCATTGTTTGTTAGTTAATGATCCATCCTGCGTATAAGTCATAATAGTTTTAAGTAATTCAGATTAGTCGATTAGTGCAATTTCATTTAGCCGAATTTTTTTAGTTCTTGTTAATTGCTTTCTTTATTAACTTGTTAATATTAGATTAATTTCTTACTTCAGCTGATTATATTCTTGATCCTTAGTTTTCTTTTGTCTCTTGAATTCTTGCCTTCTTGAATTAGTTAGTTCATTAGTTAGTTTGTTAGAAAGTTGGTTCTTGAACTCTTGTTAGTTAGATAGTTTTGCTATTTTGACTTTTATTGTAGGTTGTTACAAGTTAGTTGATAGTTTAGTTAATGTTTAGTCTAGTTTAGTTAATTGAAATATGGTTTTTGCTGAATATTTTTTTGTCATTAATTAGTAAATTTTTGTTAGTTTTCTTCGTACTGCTTTGTTTCTTGTTTTTGTTTCTTGCAGGGAAGCATTTGGATGTGCGATGAAGCCCTTTTCGTGCCCTAGAAGTACCCTCTGAGGTCCCCTCAAGCTCTCAGAAGTGTCCTCAGGGAGCCCTCAGAAGGCCCTTAATCAAACCATACAAAAGTGCTCAACCTAGAAGGGACACAACGGGATAAATGACTCAAGCACTGAAGACTTTTCTTTTTATTTTTAGATTAGATTTTCATTGTTAATTTAATTCAATTCAATTCACTTCATTCAGATCTGTAATAAAACTGTTTATTATTTGTTTAAGCCCTATGCAGGGGAACCACTCTTTTGTTTATTTAGTTAATTAATCTTTTATTTTTCAAGGCAATAAAGCATAGTTTAGATTGTGTGCTTGAATACAAAGTATTTCCAGTTCTCTGAGTTTGACCCGGACTTCACCAATAGTGTGAACCAGTTTTTATGATTTAATGCACGTTTTGCACAAACGTTTTTATCGAAAATATATTTCTAAAATGATTTATTGAAAAAGTTGCATCAAATTTTTGGTGTTGTTGCCAGGGAACGGTGATTAATACGAGTATTTACTTTATTACCAAGTGGTTGTTCGTAGTTTGATAGGTTGCTAGTTTTTTTTGTCTTTACTTAGGACTGTTTAGTTTCTTTTTTCCTGTTCATTAACTAAGATTGTGTAGTTTCTTTTCTGCATTTAGGTTTAGAACCACGTTGTTTGCAAACCCTAGATACCAGCTTACCTTTCCTGCACAACCCACCAATTAGGATGCCCTTAGAGGTGACTGTGCATGATTGGTACTATGCTCATAGTTTATTTTTTTCAGAATATATGTTGGGTGCAAGTGCGTGTTGCTTGTTTACTGCTTTCTAATTATTATTTTTACCTGCCTTGTGGTTTGTTGTGGTTTAGCCACTTTGCACGTTAGGTAGGTAGAAAATTAGTGTCTTAGGACGGTTGTTGCACCGGTCTACCCTCAGGTGCATGCAAGGGCGACACTCGTTTGACCTCGAGCTTGCAGAGATAGTTGAGGACCCTGAGTCCCTTATTAGGAGAGCTCGCAAACCCGACCATATGACTGGGAATTGACAGTTGTTTTGTCCTTTTAAGGAGTACTTTATGCCCAATACTTACACTCATGCCTCCTGCATCACGAGACCTGATGCAGGAGTAAACCATCTTGAGATTAAGGCCAATGTCATTCAAATGTTACCATCTTTTTATGGCCTTAACAATGAAGACCCCTACCGTCATCTCGATAAATTTCTCGAGATCTATTGTACGATGTAGATCAAAATTTTTGGGGATGACGCATTAAGGTTGACATTGTTCTCTTTCTCCCTCAAGGACAAAGCTAAGCACTGGCTGAAAGCTCTTGATACAGTTCAAATTGCCACTTGGGAACACATGCAACGAGAGTTTCTCATGAAATATTTCTCAATTGGTAAGACAAACCAATATCGAAAAGCCAACACCAGCTTTTCACAAATTGAGGGAGAAATGTTTCATGAGACGTGAGAGAGGAAGAAAAATCTTCTTCGACAGTGTCCCCACCACCAGATGCCTCGTTGGCAACTGGTGTACTATTTTTATGACGGGTTGACTGAGAAAAATTGTCAAATGGTTGATGCTGCCTGTGAGGGCACTTTCATACTGAAGAGCGAGGATGAAGTGTGGGCCCTTTTTGAGACCCTGAGTGAGAACTTGATGCACCATGCTTCTGTCTCACAACCTGCGTAGGATGGCACAAAGAAGGCTGACATATTCGAGATAGGGACTTACCTTGAGATGCAAAACAAGGTTGACCAGCTGTCCCAGAAATTAGACCAGCTGTTGTCGAATCTCTCTCCAGCCCTACAAGTGTGTGCATTGTGTGCTAGCCCTGCACACTATGTTGTTGACTGTCCTGCGGTGCCACAATACCCTCAGTTTGTCCAGGAGCAAGCTCAGATGCCGCAAGGTTTTGCTAGGCCCGTACCGAACCCATATTCCAACACGTATAACCTAGGTTGGCAGAACCATCCCAATTTCTCATAAAGAAATCCACAAGCCTAACCCCCTAACCCTTCCCAGAACCAACCTAGGCAAGGCGATTATGCGCTTAGTTTTCAGAGACCTAGTTACCCCCCAGCCCAATCCTTCTATTGTCAGCCTCTGTCCCAGGAGTTTACTTTCAGCCAGTCCTTTGAGGACAAGATGATGCATGCCTTCTCGGACCTCAAGGCAAACTTGAGCTCCCACACACACTCCATTGCAAAACTTAAAACGCAAATGGGACAACTCGCCGAGGCGCTTAGCAGGCGAAGTGAGGGGGCATTACCTAGCCAATCATTGTTTAACCCTAGGGGTAAGGAGCTGATGCATGGTCTACACATGACATATGCCCATCAAGAGTAGGCTCAAGCAGTTATAACCCTTAGAAGTGGGAAGCATTACCAATCGAGGGAGGTTGCAGAAGAAAGTGAGAGATCTAGTGAAAAGCAGTCAGTCCCTATTGTTCTATCTCAGGAAAGTGAGAGGGCTCCCTTATCTGAGCCTCCCAAGTCCTACATCCCCAAAGTTCCCATTTTTTAGCGTTAGAGAGACCGAGGTCATTCGACAAGCAGGGAGTGAACATGCACAACATGCTTGAGATATTCAAGCACGTTCAGATAAACCTCCCTTTGTTTGATGTCATCCAGTAGGTCCCTGCATACGCAAAGTTCTTGAAGGAGCTTTGTATGCAGAAGAGGAAGTTAAGGTCTCATGTGTCGAAGAAGATTTATCTGATTGAGCCGGTGAGTGCGGTGTTACAACACCAAACCCCACCGAAGCTCAAGGACCCAGGGGCTCCTATTATTTCGTGTCTCATAGGAGACATCGCAGTTGAGCGTACCTTGCTCGACCTTGGGGCAAGCGTAAATTTCTTGCAGGGTTTCTTTTATGATAAATTCAGATTAAAGGAGATAAAACCGACATTGATGACCCTGTAGCTGGCAGATCGTTCTGTCAAGGTCCCATGGGAGATTCTTGAAGATGTGTTGGTCAAGGTGGAAGACTTCTACTTTCCTGTTGACTTTATCATCTTGGATATGGAGGGAGTGGATGATATGAGGCAGACCCCCATCATTTTAGGTCGCCCCTTCCTGGCCACCGCCAATGCGTGCATCAATTGCCGCACGGGCGCTATGGACGTTTCATTTAGGAACAGAAAGATGAGGTTGAATATTTTTCATGCCATGATGGGGCCTACGGACGATGAGGCTTCTTTCGAGGTTGATCTCATTCAAGACCTCATAGAGACAGTGCATGTTTGGATGTTGAGTGATCCACCTCAGGTGGAGGATGAGGAGTCACTCGAAGAGGAGAGTTTAGGCTTGATGAAGCAGTTGATCGGTGAACTGCGTTGGACCTAACAGTTCAAGCCGCTTCCTGAGTTGGCAAAGAAGCCTGCCCAACCTTCCATTGAGAGTCCGCCCGAACTTGAGATGAAGCCCTTACCGGCCTCGCTTAAGTATGCCTTTTTAGGCAAAGATCGGACTCTCTCCGTCATTATTTGTGCAGACTTGACTGACACTCAGTGGTGTCAGCTTCTATAGATCTTGCATGAGCTTAAGGAGGCGATTGAATGGTCGATGGTTGATATGAAGGAGATATACCCCTCCTTTTTCATGCATAGGATTATCATGGATGAGGGTGCAAAGCCCTCAAGAGAGATGCAAAGGAGGTTGAACCCTCATATGAAGGAAGTGGTGAAGAAGAAGGTTGTTAAATGGCTGGATGCAAGGATCATATATCCCATCTTCGATAGTCAGTGGGTGAGCCCCACCCAGGTTGTCCCCAAGAAGTCCAGGCTCATTGTTGAGTTGAATGAGAAGGGAGAGAGCGTCTCCATGAGGACTACTACGGGGTGGCGAGTGCGCATCGATTATAGGAAGTTGAGCAGTGCACTACGGAAGAATCACTTCCCGTTGACGTTCATTGACTAAATTCTGGAGAGATTCGCAGGCCAAAACTATTTTTGTTTTCTAGATGGGTATTCAGGATATAATCAGGTGTCCGTTCACCTTGAGGATCAGAAGAAGACAACGTTCACCAACCCATATGGCACCTTTGCATTTAGAAGAATGTCGTTCAGGCTCTATAATGCCTCGACAACATTTCAGCGGTGCATGGTGGTGATCTTCTCTCATATGGTAGATGACGTCCTTGAGATTTTCATGGATGATTTTTTGGTCTATGGCTCTTCATTTGATTATTGTCTCTAGAAGTTATCGAGAGTGTTGAAGCATTGTATGAAGACAAATCTTGTACTTAGCTAGGAGAAAAGCTATTTCATGGTACAGCAGGAGATTGTTCTTGGACATATTGTGTCCGAGAAAGGGATTGAGGTCGATTGCCAGATTATCTCCACCGACCTCTGTACGGCAGGTACGTTCATTTTTAGGGCATGCAGGTTTTTATCGACAATCCATCAAGAATTTTAGCAGGATTTCTAGTTCGCTATGTAACATGTTGTCGAAAGATCAACTGTTTGTTTTTTATGATGCCTGTCTGAAGGCATTTGTGTATCTGAAAAAGGCCCTGACCACATCCCTCATCCTTCGTTCTCCTGATTGGTTAGTGCCTTTCGAGATTATGTGCAACACTTTCGATCACGTGATTGGAGTCATTCTAGGCCAGAAGATAGAACGAAAGTCTCATATCATTTATTATACTAGTAGGACCCTCTCTGGTGCTTAGATGAATTATAAAACCACTGAGAAGGAACTGTTCACTGTAGTCTTTGCCCATGAAAAGTTTCACTCATATTTATTAGGCTCTAAGGTCATCGTTTACTCAGATCATGCTGCTTTGCGGTACTTGATGAGTAAAAAGGATGTCAAGCCACGCCTCATCCGTTGGATTCTTCTGCTACAAGAATTTGATTTCGAGATTCAGGATAACAGTGGATGCGAGAACCCTGTAGCAGATCATCTATCTAGACTGACCAGAGAGTCATCCACTGATCAGGGATTGATTGATGATTCCTTCCCGAATGAGCAGCTTCTGCATGTCAAGCGTCTGCCCTGGTTTGCACATATCATCAACTTCTTGGTGACTAGAGAGTTCCATGCGCATTAGAACCAGAATGAGAGAAATCACTTTTTCTCGCAGGTGAAACATTATTTCTGGGAGGATTCAGAGTTGTTTCGATTATGTCTTGACTAGGTGATTCAGAGGTGTGTTCCTGAGGAGGAGGAGTATGATTCCATTCTTTCTTTTCTGTCATTCTCTGGCCTGTGGAAGCCACTTTTCTAGTTGGAAGACCGTTGCGAAGGTCCTCCAGTCTGAATTTTGGTGGCCGACACTTCATAGAGATGCTCATGATTTTTATCTAAGATGCGTACGCTGTCAGCAGACAGGGCGCATTTTCAAGTGCGATGTGATGCCCCCCCCCATTCTTGTCATAGAGATTTTTGATGTTTGGGGCATTGATTTCATGGGTCCCTTCTCGCCATTGTTTGGTTCCATTTACATTTTAGTGGCAGTCAATTATATGTCCAAGTGGGTCGAGGCTGTAGCCATCCGGACCAATGATCATAAAGAAGTGCTTTGATTTATCAAGCGTAATATCTTTAGTAGGTTCGGTGTTCCGAGAGCGATGATTAGTGATGGAGGTAAGCACTTCTGGAATGTGCAAGTCATGGATTGTCACACCATACCATCTGCAGACGATTTTCCACGTCGAGGTCTACAATAGGGAGATCAAGCAGATTCTTGAAAAGTCAGTCCAGTCAGACCGCAAGGACTGGTCCCAGCGCCTTGATGATGCATTATGGGCATATCGAACTGCTTTCAAAACCTTGATTGTCATGTCCCCCTACTATTTAGTTTTTGGGAAGCCATGTCATCTCCCTATTGAGTTGGAACATAAGGCATATTGGGCTATCAAAAAGTTCATTTTTTATATGGCCCAAGCTGGCGCAAAGAGGAAATTACAGATGAGTGAGCTTGTGGAGTTGCACAATAAGGCTTACGAGAGTGCCAAGATCTACAAGGCTCGAATGAAACATTTTCATTATCAGCATATTTTGAGGAAACAGTTTGACCATGGTTAGAGGGTCTGGCTTTATAATTCACGACTCCACCTTTTTCCAGGGAAGTTGAAGTTCAGATGGGATGACCCGTTCATTGTCCATAAAGTTTTTCCATATGGAGCTATTGATATTTTGGACCCTCAAACGAGTAGCATTTTTAAGGTTAATGGGCAACGGCTGAAGCCCTACATTTATGATGTCGTGGTTAGTTAGGATATTGCGGTCATTGACCTCGTTGATGAGTGAGGTAGTACACAACGTTTGTATGTTGTATTCTTAGGATTAGATTTTTGGTTCTTTAGTAGTTTTCGTAGGATGTATTTTTCTTCTTTCATGAGTTTGATGTTTAGAGCATGTATGCATTGCAATATTTTGTATATTTTTATGAGTTGCATAACATTGAGACAGGTGGAACCTTTGCAAACTCATTCACATTTTGTCTCAGGTAAGGTTTCACAGTGTAGATCAGGTGACTTCTACTCCTTTCCTCCCATTTCTTTTGTTCGCATGTGCATTCATATAGTTTTATGCATGCATGGGGGAGTGCCACTGAGGACAGTGTCATTCAAGCATGGGGTAGGGTGTAGTTTGCACACCCAAATATTTTCTGTCTTTGTACTTGTAAATTGATGTCAACTCATAAAAATTAGACTTTTAAGGAATGAGTTTGAACTTATATGAATGCTTTACATAATTTAATATTTTTAGAGAATTTTTAAGCCCCACGATTTTTTTTTCTGACATGGATCTAGAAAAATATGGTTGTTTATGTGGATTTTAAAGAAATGACGATAGATGCATGTTAAAGCTTATTTTGAATCACAAGTATGAATATGCACAGTTTTATTTTATTTTTGAAAAACTAAGCAAATGAACACAATTATGAAAATAAGAGCTCAAAAAGTGAAAAGAGCATACGTTTTATTGTTTGATATCTTCGTATTTCTCAGTAGATGGGCTTAGACACAAGTTAAAGTGTTTGATTCCTATGCTGAAAAGGATAACGAAGAAAGTCACTTCTATGTCTAATTGATATTTGTGGCCTATTTGGTTCGAGCAAGTGGAGCCTGGAGCCCTAAAGCCATCTAATTCGGGAGCCACCGGTCTGAAAGCCCGCTACATGGACTTTATAGAGAGCCTAATAGATGTTGACATTGCACATGACAGAGAAGTAGACTATACGTAAAACTATTAAAGGTCTAGTGACTTGAGCGATTAAGTCTGAGGGATACTTAGTATTTGGTGCCCTAAGGTCGTCTGGCCTGGGAGTCACTGACCCAAAGCTTGTTACATCGGTCATAAAACTGGAAATTTGATATAATGCTCAACAAAAGAAAGAAAAGTTATGAAAAAATTGAGAATCAAGAAAAAGGAAAGAAAAGAGTGTAAAAGGAAAAGTAAATAATGACATACACATATTGAGAAAGCATGTGCAGAAAAGCTGACGAGTGAGGATTAGTAAATAATGACATACACATATTTGATTTTCTGAGAATAAAGCATAAATGATTATGATATTTAGAAAAGTGAAAGAAAATGTTTTATTCTGTAGTGATCCGTAAAAGACTCTAATCATGTTTTGAAAGTGTAATGACATGAAATATTTGTAAAAATAAACTCCTTAGTTGCTTAATGTTTTTTGAAGTTGATTATTTTATGCATACATGACAGAGATGTTTGTAGGTAGCATCACTACAAACCCTCGCGAGACCTTACTCGTCCACTGGGGTAACCCAGGGGTTGAAAGGGCTTGTTGCATGCGCTAAATGCAATTGTGATTCCTATGAAAGTGAGTTAGGCTTTTGCTTTGTTTTAGTTTAGTACTTTTATTTTTTTCCTTCAATTTGTTCGAGGACTAGCAAACGATAAGCATGGGGGTATTTAATCATGCATAATATTTGTATTTTATTCATCTTAATGTATGCATGATCCATGATAAAATCATTTTAAAAACTCATTTTTATCGTTAGTTTTGAGAAACCACATTGAAATTGAATTTATCAGAAAATTGCGTATTTCAAAGCTTGCCCTGCATTTTTCAGTGTTTTATTTAGTTTATAAATTTTTAATTAGTGTTTTAATTAGTTTATAAAAGTTTAAGTAACAGTTTTAATTAGTTTAGGAAGTTTTGATTTATGAAACACGTTTTTAAAAGACCTCTTTTTGGAAATTACTGAAAATTATTTGGACTTATTTTGAAAAAGATGTTTTAACCTAATATTATAATATAAATAGTTGTATTGAGAAGGAAAGGATTTTTCCAGCCTTGAAAAACATGCCCCCTCCTTGCCCTCCTCTCTTCTCTCTCTCTCTCCCTTGCTCTCTCTTTCCCTTTTGCCGATTTCTCTTCTCAATCCCTTCTCTTTTTCTTCTTTTTTTTCCTCCTTTTCTTCTTGTTTTGAACACTTTTCATCATAAAAAACTCCATCCTCTTTGTCAGGGCAGCGTGTGTGCAGTTGGAACAACCATCTTCTCTTCTCAAACCCTCCATCGGAGGCGATCCGCGATAGGTCATTTCTTTCACCCCCTTTTTCACCGTAGATTTAGATTTTGCATTGCATAAGGCATTGCATAGCATATAGTTTTAGTAGATCATCATAGCATCTGCATATTCATATAGTTTAGTTTATGTTCTGCATCTGAAAAAAATAAAAAGAAAAGAAAATATATTTTGTTTTTAATAGAGTAATCGTTTCTTGATTCAAGAATAGCAAAATACTGATTTAAGTAGATCATTTTTTTTATAGCTTTTATATGTTGTCTTCATGTTTCTTGATTTGATTCCTGAATAATTTTAGGTCATCTTTAAGTTAGAATAAGCTACAACACATTTTTTTATGTTTGATTTTGTTTTTAGATCATTAAAAAAAGGGAGAATTTCATTTTACCCGATTTAGTTTCTTGCATCATTTTGTTTCTTTTTTTCTGAAATTTGTTGGTCTGCAGTCAATTTTCAAAGATTAGGATAATTTAGTTGCCGTTGATTCAAGTTTTTGATGTTTTAGATAGTTAGCTTTTGTGTTTTTGTTAAGTTAGTTTTTAACCTAGATTAGAAATCGGTAAGTACACAGATTAGAAATTTAATTTTTTGAATTATTGCAATCAAATAGGTAGTTTTTTTACTGGTTTTATTAGTTAGTTTAAATTTTCATTCACTTCCAGATTTTAATCTTAATACCTAGTTTAGAAACTAGTGTAAGTTAGGGATTATTGTTTTTGTCAGTTTTAACAAATAGCCAAATTAGTAGTGTAATTGTTATATTTGATTTCTTTTTTCTCAGCTATTTTTATTATTCATGCAAATCCTGCTTTACGTTGACTAGAATAGTTTTGAATTTAATGTGTTAGTTCAGCACTTTAATTAATTAGATTAGCGTAAATAAATAAATAAAGAGAAAAGTTTAGCCAAATTTCTCCTTTTTAGCAATTAGCGATTTCTTAGAACAGTAGATAGTACTTGCATTTAGGCATGTTTGCAGAAGATGATTTTTATATATTTTGTCATTTAGTTTAGAGCTACATCATGTTATTTAATTAGCTCTGTTCAGAATTTTTTTCTTTGGTCTTGCATTGTTAGTTTTGTTAACATAGCAACAACTGATTTTTGTTCTTTAGCTTATTAATTAATTAGATAACATTAGCTCTAAATTTTCTTGTGAAGTAAGTTAGTTTGTTTTTAAAATGTCATACATGTTTTAGCCATTGTTTGTTAGTTAATGATCCATCCTGCATATAAGTCATAATAGTTTTAAGTAATTTGGATTAGTCGATTAGTGTAATTTCATTTAGCCAATTTTTTTTAGTTCTTGTTAATATTAGATTAATTTCTTAGTTCAGCTGATTATATTTTTGATCCTTAGCTTTGTTTTGTCTCTTGAATTCTTGCATTCTTGAATTAGTTAGATCATTAGTTAGTTTATTAGAAAGTTAGTTCTTGAACTCTAGTTAGTTAGGTAATTTTGCTATTTTGTCTTTTAGTGTAGGTTGTTACAAGTTAGTTCATAGTTTAATTCATGTTTAGTCTAGTATAGTTAATTCAAATCTCGTTTTTGCTGAATATTTTTTGTCATTAATTAGTAAATTTTTGTTAGTTTTCTTCGTACTGCTTTGTTTCTTGTTTTTGTTTCTTGCAGGGAAGCATTTGGACGTGCGATGAAGCCCTTCTCGTGCCCTCTAAGTACCCTATGAGGTCTCCTTAGGCCCTCAGAATTGCCCTCAGGGAGCCCTCAAAGGGCCCTTAATCAAACCATACAAAAGTGTTCAACCTAGAAGGGACACAAGGGGACAAAGGACTCAAGCACTGAGGATTTTTGCCTTTATTTTTAGATTAGGTTTTCATTGTTAATTCAATTCAATTCATTCAGGTCTATAATAAAACAATTTATTATTTGTTTAAGCCTTCTGCAGGGACAATACTCTTTTGTTTATTTAGTTAATTAATCTTTTATTTTTGAAGACAATAAAGTGTAGTTTAGATTGCGTGCTTGAATACAAAGTATTTCTCGTTCCTTGAGTTTGAACTGGACTTCACCACTAGTGTGAACAAGTTTTTATGATTTGATGCACGGTTTGCATAAACGTTTTTATCAAAAATATATTTCTAAAATGCTTTATTTAAAAAGTTGCATCAGTAGTCCTTTGATAGCTGACTCTCATACAAAATAAATACAACTGTATGTTCACATAGACTTTCACTCACCTGCCACTAGCCATAAGAGCATTGCATCTTCTTAAGATCAACATTGCAATTGCGAGATTGATTACGAGCCTCGTACAAACATCGTTGGAAATGTACAACAACCACACGTAGTTGTGTTTTTCTCTTTCATGCCTCTAACTTTTCTTTTACCTTAGACACAATAATGCTTGACATTTTCTACTCATATTCTCTTTTTTCTCAAATAGTATCGTTAGCATGAGACAAATCCTCTAAATAAGCTGCACTAGGGTCTTGTCACGTATGGTGAGAATACAAGAATTGAAGCACTCTGCTATAATAGATGTTAAACACCCATATTTTTTTCCTGAAAAGTGATATGTAGCCCAAAACTACAATTTTATGTTGGTTACAATATAGTTATATGTAGTTGTATCTTGCTCTTAGATTTTATCAAAAAAATATGTGCACTATGGTTTCGTGGTTGCTCAAGTTGTGCTCTATCAAAGTGCACTCAGTGGTTAATCATAGTTCTTATAAAAGTTTTATATCAGGTGCTTCATGCAACATCCAACATGACATTTAGAAAAGATGTGGGGGACGACATACAAAAACCATTAGTGTCTAAGATAATAGTCAATTTTGTTCTCTGTCTAAATTCATTGAAGTGTATGAATTTATGTTTCAGAGGCTCCAAAAATCACACCTATGAATCTTTCAACTCCTTATCTACTATTGCAAACGCTGCCTGAAATATCTCATCATAAGGATCAATACCATGAACCAACAATAATATACTCATGTATTTTCTTTTTAAGAATTTGTCATCTACCATAAGAACTAGAGGACACCCTTTTAAAAAGTCATCGATGCATAGACAAAAGATAAGAACATTACTTAAATTGATCTTTCTTATCTATATTAATAAACCCTAGTGTTCTTGGGTTTGCCTTCATCAAATAATCAAAATAGGAATGAAGCATCTTGAAGGAGTCTTCATATAAACCATATAACTCTTATTTCATGTGTTCACATCCACGTCATGCTTATTTATAACTAATTTTGACACCTTCCTCACGATTGATGTCATTAATAATTTCTCTTGGGGTCATATTCGAGTTATTGTGCACGCGTTTGCGAATAACATCTGCAATTCATGAGGTAGACACTTTTTTTTACTCAAAGGTTGTCCAATGATCCACCACATATATACTTTATTTCATACTTCTTCACTTGAGAGACCGTTGTTTTGCACTTTATGTAATAGATATTTCAACAACAAACAGTTATAGTATGCAGGTTCTTTCTCACTCACACACAATAATTACTCTATTATTGTCGCTCTTCACAAATTTTGTTTTATAATTATCCATGATCACATGATTTTTCAAAAACCTAGGATAATGCTTTCAATCATTAAACCTTTGACAGATAGTAATGTCTCCATCATTTGAGCTTGTTGTTAGCCACTAAAAAAATTTCTGATCAATATACTTTTCATGTTGCAACTCATTAATTAACTGAGATGCGTCTGCTTCAATGATTTTCAATTGTTCTTCATTGTATAACAATCTATTAAACAAAAACCTATTCAACAACGTCTCATTAGTATAAAAACAATATATATATATATATATATATATATATTACTCAATAAATGCTCATATAGTTTGTACAACATATCAAGGGTTTGACTTTTCAATTGCCATTTGTGTATCATTTTCATCTGCCATTAATCGTCCCATGTCATTAGTGTCTTGGTCATCTCCTATCATTTTTTAATCATCCTCATCCAACATGGTATAGTCATCAACATCATTTTATTCTCCACTTTAAATATCATTGTTGTTATGACTAATTGATTGTTCAGATACACAAACTAAATAAAAACTTATCATATTTATCACTTTATTTGCTTTCATGCATGCAACATTCGTGCATTTCCAAATTTTATGATTAACGATAAAAAATACACATGCATTTTAAATATAAATTATAAAGTCCAACAAATTGTACCTAGTTATGTCATCTTTCCTATAAAGTTGAATATTATCCAAATTATTGCGGTACAAATCAATAGTACTGGTTTGTTAACATAGTATTACATCCTCTGCAGTGATCTTCTGATCATGTAGAACATCAATTGTTCATAGAAATTCTTCACTGTATGTTTAATTGGTTTCAAAAACTATGTGCCCGCAAAGTGCATGTTAAGAATATCAATATCGCCTACTGTTTAAGACAATTGAATGTTCACTAAAGGACTGAGCTCAATTGATGATATTTGAGATAGATGCACATTCTCATCATCAATTGCTTCTTGTACATCACTTTCAATTGCTTCTTGTTTAACTTTGCAAATATTCAAGTAAACATTACCACTAAATAACATTAATTCTACATCATCATCATCCAAATTATCTATCTATATTTGTTGGCTATCTAAGTCTAGAGAACAATTATACCGAAGTTTCAATAACTCTTTCACATATTCAATTTTATGTGAGATCAAAATCATAAATTTTTTAAAGCTATTGTTTTTTGAGACCACTATATACCTTCAATTAGGGTAATCAGACCTATGGTAGTATACTTTAGCCCTTTTAGATGTCATCATTAACTGTCTACACCAACTATACAACACATTATTCATCTAATAAAAATAACATCTCACAAAAAGGCTACTCATATATCCTTCATACATTCAATTAAAAAAACTGCATACAACAACCACTCTTAAAACCAATTACCTACAAAAACCTTAACCCCTATTGAATGCTTGTGCACAATTAACCCCAACCCCATCACACTAAATAAATGTTTATGAACAGTCAACCCTAACCCCATTACCCCAAAAAAACCCACCAAATATTAAATAAAGGATAAGAAAAAAATATAAATCATCTACAACATCGATATATATATATATATATATATATATATATATATATATATATATATATATATATATATATATATCCTAAAAATAGTAAACCCTAAATGAAATATTTAGTGTCAAATATTAAATAAAACATGGGCAAATATAAATAAATCTTCTACGGCAACAACTAAGCATAAATACTATAAGACCATATTATATATATATATATATATATATATAACTTAAGAATGCAAGAAAATAATATATATACAACTCACTTTAAGATCTAATCGAAAAACGAAAAAGTTGACCAAAAGGATGTCACAACCTTGCCAGAATGTTATAAAATGATTTAACAGGAATTACCGCAAATGAGTGAGAGGGAAAGAAAAAAAGATTAAATTCTAGAAGAAAAAGGATTAAGGTTCTAACGAGAAACAAAAATAAAATAAAATAAAAAACAAAATAACTTTATTTATGAATCAACAAGCATGAGAAGGTACAAACATTCACAACAAGTATTTGTGAATGTCGGCAGACATTGCGAATATGAGCAGACATTTATGAACCTCCTCGAGTAGTATTTAGCTAAAGGAGCTTTGCAAGTTTTCTTCACGAAGATCCTACTATATTTGTGAAGGTTGTATTGTATTTGCAGAGCTATCATCAGAGTGCAAAAGTCAAGAACATTCACATGTATTTGTGAATGTCACATACATTTGCATATCTCCTTGAGTATTTACTTAAGTGAGGTTTGCAGGTCATAGTGTATGTGTGGATTTTTGCAGAATCTCCTTTTTATTGAAAGGTTGCAAACTTTCTACAATGTACCTATATATTGTGTGAACCTCAATAGGTTCTCATGTGCGAAGGACAAAAATGTCCTAAAAAAGGCAACAATCTATGATTTTGGATATGGTCAAATTGGTAGGTATTTCGAGAAGCATGCCATTTTGCAAAGACAATACCATCATTTTTTATAAGAATTATAAGATTTCAAGTAAAATCAATATTTAAATAATTTTTAGTTATGTTAAACCATAAAATTCACCAACTCTCCATAAGATATAACAAGAATCAGTACACATCTTCCTTGACAAGTGTTTATCATCATTAACCATGTTCAAGATCATAGAAGCCATTCAAAAACGATAAGCCTTTGTTCCCAAGTCGTTGCAAGATCACATCGACTTTCGACCTACTCTTTCATTAATTGTCTATTTTCAGCAAAAATAATTTCTTTTTTATAGTTTTATTATTTGTGGGCTTGGAGATAGATCCATATAGGAATGACAACTAATCATATTTTATCCGATATCCGACTGAATTTAATTTCTTTTAGTTGCATTTGGTAAGCTAAAACCATATCCAATTATAATCAGATGCAGATATGGTTTTGATTTTCTGCTACCGAATCCGACAAGTATCTGAATCCATTCACATATAAAAAAGCAAATCTAGTATGCGCTTCTCACCATCCAAATCTGGTCAAATCCGAATTTGAATCCATTTAGCCCACATCTGATTAGTGGGATATGATATTAGTCACTTCCAATCCGAATCCAGACCGTTTACATCCCTAGATCCATGGATTTAGTACTACTATGCAAATCCCATGCCTTACCATACTATAACACGAGTGCATGGAACTCAATGGTAACATAATGGCCATATTCACTTTTGTCATGATTTAAGGGAGTTGGGAGTAGCTAATTTTGTTTGACCAGCTAGTTGAATATTTGCTTGTTTGCACGACTTTATGCGATACCTTCTTTTGGATGTGACAACTGAATTAGTCGATGTCTCGTCTTTTTTTATGTTGAGTTATTTAGTATCACCATTCTAAATGTTTCAATACCTCAAATGATGGTTTAATTCTCACCATGTCCACCAAATGTATTTTAGAGTTTTTTTTTTCATAATGGAAAAACCACCCTCAGGATCGACCTAATCGTTCTAAGTCTACCGTACTTACTGTCATTGTCCCGGCAATGTAAATCCCTAGTGCACCCTTTGCCTCCAGGGAGGCACCAAGCCTCGGCTAAGCAAAGGCTTATTGTTTGCCCTCGTTAATGCAAGGGGCTGATGCGCACGATGGAACCCTGATAAACCAGCCTAGTGGCCAAGGCCCCCTCCACTGCACCAAACCCCTTGGGCTAATAATTGTAGGTAAGAGTTAATCACCAAAAATTTTGGTAGCGTGATCATGTTAGTTGGTTTCATACCCTCACCGTCTAAAAATTGGAATCTTAAGGCATATTAAATATGATAAAACCTTCTAATATAGAAAATAAATCATGCTACACACCTGTACGGATATATTTATCCATTTGGTGGTAGATCTAGGCAAACAAAAGTGTGTACCACCGTACGATCTCATGGTACAGAACCATCGTATATTTTCCCTTTTTTATATTTTGAAATTTAAATTAAATTTTATATATAAGAGAGAGAGAGAGAGAGAAGCTCAGATAAACCGGGCTTTTATTTATTTGAATTGTTCAACAATCCATAATTAGAATGTTACACTTTCCTCGTTCATGACGATTCCTTCCATCCACCGAAGTACTCTCCCTCGAAATTCCTCGAGGCATATCTTGGTTCCTGCACCATCAAGAAGTTACGTGAGAAAGAGAGGACAGGGGGATTACAGCTGATAAAGAATACCATTATATGGAACAAAGTGTACTACAAAAATCGGGAGCTACATTCTTCAAGTTTCCCTTATATCACAGTACAGAACCCAAGTCTCATTCAAACTCCCTAACTTTGTCCCTTTATGATTGGAATCATCCGTTTTTTTCCATGATTCCATGAAGGGCAGGGAAACACGACCTCGGGATCAGAGACCTCATTGCACTAGCTATCGCTGTCCCAGCAGTGTAAACCCGTGGCGCACCCCTTGCCCCCAGGGAGTCACCCAGCTTCAGCAGAGCAAGGGCTTATCCCTTGCCCTCATTTATGCAAGGGGTTTGACACTTATGGGAATGGAACCCTGACCACCCGTCTAGCGGCCAAGCCCCCCTCCACAGCACCAAACCCCTTGGGGCTATGATGGGAGTCGTAGTTACCTGGTGTTAGGTGAACGAGGGCTCACTGAAATTTACTCACCTATGAGGACTCCCTTCACCCTCGTTCCAAACACAGCCAATGTGCCAAGTGAAATGCAAACAGTGGCGCCTCCAAGCTGCCTAATTTAAAACAGCCTAAACGTGCATTTCTGTCATGCTACAAATTTCCTAGTGGGTTCTCATGAAACTCGGTTTTTAGAATTTTCAATCAAACAGGAGACCCAGAAAACATTACCTCTAGTGTGAAGGTCAGCCCTACTTTGATCTCTCCACAGTACTTCTGATCCTTGACCACATTATAAACTGTCGGTGGAAGGATTCCCTCAACAAACAAGGGTTCCAGAGGGATGCTGCAACGATCACAAATTAAGCACGAAGTTGGTTACGAAACATTTCACTAGATTTTACTTAAACCACTAACACACTATTTGTAATATTAACATAAGATAGGTGGTCGCGTATTAACAAAAGTAACAATGACAGCAATGTGAAAGATCCTCTGAACTGCTGAACAAGGACAAAAAGGTCCCTCGATTTAAAGAGTAACAAATATTGGTCTTTCATTACATTCTGCAAATTCTTTAACCATGATTTATTGTGGTCATTAAGGCTCTGTTTGTTGAGATGGAAACACGATTTCCATGTTTTGCCAAAATATGGTGTTTGAGGATGGAGTTGTCAAACACAACCTCTTGTGATGGTGTTGAAATGTGATGTTGGGGCTACCAACTCCATTCCCCAATGCAGTGTTTTCGCAACACCACTGCTCCCAAACAGCAGAGAGCATGAGAGCACTGGGGGAAACCACAACATGACTGATTGAAGGCTCACAAACAGAGCCTGAGGTGAAAATGAAAGCATCAGTCACATTGTTTTAGATTTTTTCTTTTCTGATAAAAAGGAAACTTCCCTACACAGAGCAGCTGGGGAAGGATTCATGGCCTCAACCGTCCCTCTGCCAATCACCTCGCATGGATGCAAAACTTCTCGGTATCCCTCGCCCCTCATGGATGTAAAACCACCTTTAGCTTCAATGCCTTAAGTACCCACCCAGCCAAATGTTCAAAAGACAATACGAATACTTTGACAAGCTTTTAAGAACGGGAGTCCCTAACATAATAACAATTCAGTGCCCCAGAAATTCCCTTTTGTCTGTTATATGACTTAAAACCAATGTCTCACCAAACATCAAAAATTAATGACCCAATCCATTAAAGCTGGGGGGGTTAGGGGTCCATTTTATCACTAACACTACATGTTCCACTTGTTTCATGAAGACAAGGAATGGTAAAATTGCTTACGTGGCTTCTCCAACAAAGTCATCATCAGTCAGATTATCGCTATCCATTATCTTAAGACTAAGTTCTGAAATTCCTTCAGAAAGACTGAACACGAAAGTCTCATTCCATTCTGGCTCGGTTCCTTTTCCTGCAATACAGAAATCAAAAACATTGACGACAGCAAGTTTTTACAGGTCCAATGGCAAAAGGACAGATATGAGTGTCGGTGCAATTTCCTTCAATTTTGCAATACACATGGACTTGGTTCATGAAGAATCTGAAAATGCAAGTGTGGGGTTTATGTCATGATTTTCAGCACAGAAGCTTATTCCTTAACCTTAGCAGGTGTCACATTATCTGGATTTACTGTCTATAAGATAGACCTATGTTCAGTATATTGAGCACTGTACATCCTTGAATTGCAAAGATGGTACTAAAGAAAAAAATTTGAAATTTCAGCAATAGAAGAGTGGGAAGTTTGCAAATGTACCTGATGCAACACTGCTTTTCTGCTCCTGGGTACGGCATGTAATAATCACATATGGATCCATGTTACCTGTGATATTTCAATGATTATTTGATATGAATGGAGCATCTCTCTCTCTCTCTCCATATACACACAAATCAAAGACACTTTGTATGAGATAGTATAGTAGAAACCATATCAAGACAATCCAAGGCAATCAAGTATTCACTTCTACAACACAACTACAGTGCATGTGTGCAACTTTATAGCCTTTGACTAGCATGCATAGAAGTCTAGAAATCTAAGGGATTTCACAGAAACACAAGTTGTATTCTCTAATCAAAACTCTTTCCATCTATAACATATTTAAGGCTTTAAGCTAATCAGAGATAATTTTATCAAATATGTTGGCCCTCCAACTTGCACAGATCCAGTTTGTTCGTTTCAAATGTAACTTGACTAATTTCCAGTTCCAATGTTAAAACTGAGAATTGTACACTGTTATAAGCGATCACTGCCAATATGCCATCATCTCATCTACATCGACATGCTTAAAACTCTGTTCCAGAACAACAAATTGAATGACTAATTAGATCCCATTTATCCACTGAATAATAAAAAAACATCTAAGACACCATCATTCAAATCTTAACTTGTAATCACACCCTAGCAGTGACTCATGTCCACATATTTAATGCAGGACTACATGTACTAGAAAGTGACAGCACTTTCAGAGGAAAAAAAGGGTCCTACATTGTTGTTTTGTTGCATTTGATACCAAATGTTTCAGCATAATAGCCTATGGAGGTGGTTCCACTAATCCTTTGTAAGAGTATAAATTACAAGTTTTGAATAGAATAAAGACTGTGATAACAATTATTTTTCGTGCAATTGCCACAGGCCGTGGCCTTATGAGGCCAAAGGAGCTTCATGTAACACAGACTCATCTAAAAGGCCAACACACCCATGCAGGAAGTGCCAAGGAATCCACTGACATAATACAAAGAATCCTACCGTCCAACTGATGCATTTAGATGGTTAAGATTAGTCCACATCGAGGTGAGAATGTGAACAAATCCTATCAGTTGATTGGGTGGCTACCATTGAATATAGGATGGACACTGTCATATGTCAAATGACGAGATCCATACTTGAAAGGAACTTGATATGTAGTTCACATAATGTGTCACTACCCAAACACCAAAAACAAAAGGTCCTATGGATAAAGCTGGCATACTGACCCTTGCTAAATCCTCAAAAACCATGGATTTTGTGTCAGCCCTTGCTTATCGCACTGACATTTACCTAAAGTCGGAGCTTTTAAAGTCATCATGTCGCAGCGATGCAAATGGGTCGGTTATGGTCCAGTATTGAATCCATGTCTGACATGTTATTTTCAAGTCCAGATTCTTAAGGATCGAATGCTCCTTCGGATCATATTCTGATTTACCTAATCGGACTGTTTTTTGGGTTTGAATCAGATTCAGATCAGTATTTTAGGTCGGGTCTAATTCAATTTTGAAACTAAAATCCGAACTGAATATCTGTTGCTCATGTTCAGCTTGCCAAGCCCACTTTATAGGCTTGAACGAGCCCTTTACCAGCAGAATATGAGCAGAACCATGAGTGGCTTATCTAATTTCTGAACCTTATCTCATTTTCAATATTGTTGTGCTTTATCGATTTACTTCAGCTCACTTGCTCATACAAGTGTGTAAGCGTGCATGTGGTGTAAGGTGACAGTTAGGATCTACATAGGATTCCTTTTCCTGCAATACTCCAAGAAGTGCCAAAGACAGAACCATAAACAGGATGTGGCCGAACAACCTGGGTATTGTGGAAAACGATGAGTGGATACTGTTCTCGCGTCTGCAAAAACAACACGAACTACAAGGCTCCGTTTGGGAAACTTGTGTTTAGGATGGAAACACCATTTCCATGTGTTTCCAAAATATGGTTTTGCCAAAATGTCATTTTGAGGATGGAGTTGCCAAAACATCCTCGTGTGAATGGTGTTGCAATGTGGTGTTGTGGCTGCCAACTCCATTCCAATGCAGTATTTTGGCAAGACCACTGTTCCCAAACAGTCAGAGAGCATGAGAGCACTGGGGAAACTGTAAAACACCTACAATTCAAGGCTCCCAAACATAGCCTAAATGAAGAAAAAATTCTGCAGAAAAAAAAATATACAAAATATGTCTAATAAAGCTCATATCTCTTCAAGATGAACTTGTAAACATCAGATTTATGGAAATGTACTGTAGCTCAATACATTTAGTTTCTGTCATTTATGATTAAACACAATTTGAAGAAACTATCATCATTACAGATAATATGTGGCCACAAAAGATTTTTTTTTTTACAAAAGCAAAAGTCGAAGCAATATTTTTGAAAATTTACATCTGATCTGTGATACAGTATCATGAATATGTTCTACTATGTTACCTAGATGCTTCTAGATGTCTAATGTACAATGTCCAGCGATGTTTGGGACTGGCACTGACACCAGCATTTCTTGACATAGCTTGTTTGACAATTTTCAAACTTCAAAATGTTTGAGATTACTAAACATACTGGATACAGCATATCAAATGTGAAACACTCCACGCGTAGTATATGGACAATTAAAACTTAAGGATCCAATACTTTGTAAACAATTTCATTTTTCTTCCCAAGTATTAGCCAACCTCTAGAACCAAAAACACTCTTGAGTTTTACTTTCTGAGAATAACCTACAGATTTCCAGGTAAAGTCTAAGGATGTTAATTTATGCATTTTTATTTTATCAATCATGCATGTTTTTTTCCCTTATTTCTTCTTCTCTTGGGTCTCAGCATCTCTCTCTCTCAAAAGTTTTGGATCATGTAACTATAACATGCATGTAAGTTTTATAAGATCTATGAGATCAATGGCCCATAATGTACCAAAAATTCATTAGACCAGAAAACATGTTCCATGATATGATTCTTATAAAAGAAAATTATGTTGAATACATCTATGAGGTCTGAATGAGGATATGCAACCTAGATCTGTGGTTTCTAGTTTCTGCTAAGTGGGTGTAGGTGCACCTGAGGCACCTATCATTACTAGAATTATATATATATATATATATATATATAGAGAGAGAGAGAGAGAGAGAGTGATGGAAACATGGTAAATGAATTTTTTGGCTTCTTTTGCGATTCAGATCCCATATATGTGTTCGGCATGGTCGATTTACTAGGAAGTGATGCCCGAATCATGTGTTTTCAATGGAAAAAAAAAGATATTTGAGACTCAAAAATTTACAAATATTTGGACCGTTGATCTTTCAACCTTATAAAAAAACACCCATGCGTCCAAACCGCACGCTCCAAGAGATGATCACATCTGTACAATCAGAATTTAAAAAATACAATAAAAAATCTCAAAAACCCATTTAGCATGTTTGCACACACACACACACACACACACACACACACACACACACACACACACACACACACACACACACACATATACATATATAGTCAAAAGCCCCGACTAGTCTGCCTAGTTGGTCTAGGCTAAGTAAAATGCCTAGGCTTTGCAATTCCTAGGTGGTACCTTAAAAGGTACCAATTTTGCCGATTAGGCACTAAGGCACCTAATCGGCTAAGCTGCCTTCACCTAGGAATGGGGGCAGTTTAGTTATTTATTATATATATATATATTGTTATTTTTGTATATATTGTTATTTTTGTATATATATAATTATATGTATGTGTGTGTGTTTGTGTGATTTGTTCTATGAAATCATGAAAACATGCTTAGTTATTATATTTATATATGTCAGTGTGCTACTTTGCTTTTGGAATTTTTTTTGTGAAACATTGAAAGCATGCACAATTAATTTTAATTGATTATGTTTTTTACATATGTGCGACTTTGTTTCTGATAATTTTTTCTCTAAAAGCTTGAAAGCATGTTTAGCATTATGAATTATGTAATATGTTATTTATATATGTATGTGTTATTGTGCTTCTATGAAAGGTTGAAAATTGAAAGCATATTTTGTTGATTATACTGAATATGTTTTATATATATATATATATATTTGTGTGTGTGTTTACAATTATATATATGTACATACTGGTTATGTATATTAATATATTTTGTGAAAGTATGTATAATTTTGTACTTGTATAATGAAATCATCTTATTAGTAAAAGAATTAAATATATTTTTATGTATATTTTGTGTACTTTTTTTATATTTAATTGGGGTACCGACTGGTCCCGCTTAGTCCTCGACTAGTATTTTTAAGGGTTTACCCACTAGGCACCGCCTAGCGCTTATGACTACATAGTATATATATATATATATATATATATATACACACATATATATATATAGTCACTAGAATATGGGAACTATCATGTGAACTGGGCATTTCGAATACTTTTTTGCAAATCCAACCATGTAGATGTGTTTGGCATGGTGAATTTGATAGGAATCAATTGTTAGATAATGTATTTTCCATGAAAAAAAAATTAATTTTTGGATGTTTGAATATGTATGAAGATTATGATCCATTGATTTTAAAGCCTAAAAAATCTTAGATGATTCAAGAGCTGGTCCTTATAGAACCAAGCATGTAGACCACATCCGTAGAGTTAGATTCAAGAGAAAAGAACAAAAAATCCATGAAAATCGTGGTTCACACAGTAGTTCTCATATTCTAGTGATATATATATATATATATATAGAGAGAGAGAGAGAGAGTAATTGGTTTCTTCCAATGATAGGAGGGTGCATACAATATTAATTTTCAAATTTTTTGTTCTTTTTTTTAGAATCTAACCTTATAGATGTGATCTATATGCTATGTTTGGTAGAAATAGGCTTTTGGAGCATTTGACTGTAACATGTGAGTAGGTTTTTATAAGGCTTCAAAGATCGATGGCTCAGAATTTTCATAAATTTAAAGACTCATAAAATTATATTTTTTCATTGAAAAAGCATGATCCAACAATTGGTCTCTAGCAAATGGAACCATAGTCATAGATATCGGTGACATTTTCAAAATATCACGATATATTGAAAATATTGCTAATTTGATAATATCACGATATTATCACAAGATTATCATGATATTCTTGTGATAATATCGCAATATTATCAATAATTGTTACTGTTTTTATTTATTTTCTATATCTTAAATGTGTTTTTCTTCTTTATTTTGCATTTTTTATTTATTTATTCATTATATATGTATTTTATTATCAAAACATGATATTTTCTTACTTATTTTTGTTATTTTTATATATTTTTTTTATCTTTGTGAAGCCTCAAGAATTTCCTGAGATTTATCACTAAACCTATAATATCACGAGAAATAGCCTTGGCGAGATATAGCCGATATCGATATTTGTGACTATGAATGGAACATGTTGAACACATTTGTAAGGCCAGATTTACCAATCATAGCCTGAAACATCAAAATCTAGCATTAGCCACACTTTATGGACGATTAGGAGGAACCAATTTTCTTATGAAAAAGTGGTAGCTGCCTACCACCAGCAAATAGGTGTTTTTGGGTTGTTTTTCACAAATCTAACCTTGCAGATGTGTGCGGCATGGTAGATTTTCTAGGAAATGACACGGGTAATGTTTTTTGGATAAAAAATATGGTTTTTTAAGCATTTAATATTTATGAAAACTATAAACCTACCTGCATGTTGAAATCGAACGATCCAAGAGTCCATGTAGATCACAGCTGTATGGTCAATTTTTTACAAAATGAAAAAAAAAAATCCTTCAAAAACCCGGTAGGCTGGTGCTAGGCTAAAAAAGTGACAGGCATCTCTCTCTCTCTCTCTCTCTATATATATATATATATATATATATATATATATATATATATATATATAGATAGATAGATAGATAGATAGATATCATGTTTAATGAAAATATGTTTACCTGAGTATGAACCCAGATTTTTGTGGGGTTTTTTTTGTTTTATTTCTTAAATCTCACCGTACGGATGCAATCAACATGCTCGGTTTTATGGGGGCTGGCTCTCAGATCGGCCGAATACGACTCATAAGCAGGATCTTTTAAGGCTTAAAAATCAATAGCTCAGAATTCTCGTAAATATTTGAACTCCAAAATTCAAATTTTTTCGTCAAAAATACACAATCTGATAGTCGATTTCTAGCAAATGGAACATGCAGAATGCATCTGCAGGGTTGGATCCTAGAGAAAAGCATCGGAAATACCTAGTTCACACTATGGTAAACATATTCCCAGTAAACATATCTACAATATAGTTTGAATCTCACGATGCGAGTTGTTTTGACACAATCTAACCTCAGATGTGTTCAGCATGCTCAATTTAGTAGGAATCTACTCTTGGATCATGTTTTACAACAAAAAAAACATGTTTTTATGAGTCAGGAAAATAGATGGCTTCAGAGCCGTTGATTTTTGGATTGCTGAAAAAAACTGTATACAGGTCTGATTCTGGCGATCCAAAAGCCAATTCCCACTAAACAAAACATGTAGATCACATCTATGGTGTTAGATATGAGAAAACACAAACAAACAAAGGGGGCTCAGCCCCATTTGCTAGGTCGATTGCACCTACAATGGACTGTAGCAAATCTTAACCCTATATATATATATATATATATATATATATACACAGAGAGAGAGAGAGAGAGAGAGAGAGAGTAAAAAGGACCATGGAAATAAGAATAACAGAACAAAAAAAAAGAGAAAATTCTGAATTAGAGGAGAAGATATATCGAGTACTGAGAGAAAGAAGGAACTCATTCAGTACAAATCCAGGTCAAATGAAAATGATCTGGTTAAATTTCTTTAAAAGGTTAGATTAAAACTAAAGACAGCAATAATAGACAATTCATTCATAAACTAACTAAAAAACAAATCTCCAAAACAAAAAAAAATAAGGAAAAAGAAGAACGAGCACAGATCGATCACATAGATAATCTCGATCTATATAAATTCATAAAAACAAACAAATTTCTAAACAATCTACTCAAATTTAAAAAAAAAGGAAGGAAATGAGGGGGAAATAGATGGATCGTGCTCCACACGCACAATCAACCATAAAACTGACTAAAAAATCAAACAAATAACCGAGATCATCCAAAAAATCGATAAAAACAACATATTTCGGATCGAAAAAAGACAAACGACAATGAATCCACGCATAGAACATTTCGATCAAGAGAAATCGGAAGAACGAACGACGAAGAAGAAACTAGGGTTTCTTACTTAGGAAATCTGTGTTGTCCAATCCCTTGGCTCCCACGAGGAGGACTTCGAGCTTCCCTGCCGGCATCTTGGATCACGGAAATTCCTACAGGCCGGAGAAGACGGAGGACGGAGGACGGAGACTTATAGAACGACAAGCGGTTCCCGTACGCGTAAGTTCGTAACGCTCGGGGTAGTCAATGATTCGGGTATGACCCGAGTCAGACCCAGATCTGATCCAACAAGGCCCGGGTTCGGGCTTAAGGTCTATGAATCCGTTTAGTTAATCAGGTCGTATCAATAAGTTCGACCAGTAGTTTGGTTTTGGGAATTTTCAATCCAAACTCGTTTTGATGAAAATTTTCACTGCAAAAAAATATAAAAAAAACAGGGTCACTGGTGGGACTGGTTTGTGTTACTTAGAACCCAAACCTAGAACTGGTCCGGTTTAAGGCAGGTCCAGTCTGTTTCGGGTCTAGATTCAGTACCAACGGTAGAACCTAAATGTTGAGTTGTGAACGTCACCAAATTTGAGACCATGGATGGGAACACTTTGGGCGTATATGACCTAGGGAATTTATCAACTGAAAATGATCGCACCTTACGGCAAAAATAATGTGTTTTTCGAAAAAACTTATAATTTTCAGAAAAATCTGCCAATGTAAAAAAAACCGCAACTTTTTTACTATAAAAACTTTTTCACCATTAGCACATGTGAATTTTCTCTTATGTGTAAATTTCTCTTTCGATTATGCGAATTTTCTCCCACACATTTGCCAATGTCATTTTCTCTGTTTTCACATTTTCAAATGCCCTGGCCTTCACAGGTGAATGTCCTCTCACATATTGGACAACATATTCCTGCCTGCACTTTTTATGTGATTTTTAGTAAAAGAAGTTTGTTGGAAAAAATGACAATTCAAAAGCATGATGAGACTTTAGCCACACTTCAAAAGCACGTTAAAGCTTGTAACGATGCTTAAAAAGCATGATGGATCTTTAGCGACACTAAAGCCTTTAGCCATTCTTCAAAAGCACATATTTAAGGGGAAATCATAAAATAGAGTACGACATTCACATATTTTGGAAGAAAATTGTATCTTTGGAAGGACATTAAAAAATATTCACATATTTTGGAAGGATATTTGCAAATGTCGTAGTAAATTTACATATTTGGACATTTGAGAGGAAGGTTCGCATATATGAAGGAAAATTCTCATGTGAGGAGGAAAAAGGTTATTTTACAACCAAAAAGTTTGATTTTGGGTATTGGGCAGATTTTCAAAAATTGTGAGGGTTTTCCCCGAAACAAATCATTTCTCATAAAGAAAGGTCATTTTTCCGATTTATCAACTGGAGGCCAGCTAATATCTGGTCGTGATGAAGAGATTGGCGTAGCAAAAAAAAAATCCTATTCACGTAATGTATCCTTGATCATAAAGCATTGTCTCAAATCTCATTTATGAGAAACTTTCCGCAAGAGATCTCGTCGTCCTGTTTATACAAGTCAAGTTTTTAACGGTCAATTCTGGCGAAAACATTAGTATTGTTTTCTTTTTTTATAGGGATCTTGATTCCAACACATGGGTGAGTTTTTATAAAGTTCAAAAAATCAACTGTCCAAAATCTTTGTAATTTTTTTAGGCTTCAAACATTATTTTTTCCATCAAAAACACATGATCCAAGTGTGGATTTCTTAGTAAATCGATCATGCCCAACACATTTATGGGGCTAAAATCGTATAAAAAAACACAGGAGAAAGTCGAAAAACCCATTTAGCATGTGGTTTAGCAGGAACCCATTTTCATATATATATATATATATATATATATATATATATATATAGAGAGAGAGAGAGAGAGAGAATTGAACATATTAGGCCCCATTTTTTGTTCTGCCTCAATCTGCCCTATAGGTTTTAAGTGTTTTATGATAGATCTGAACCATTAAATGTGTTTAGCATGCTTGATTTAATGGAAATTGACGGTTGGGTCATGTTTTTTTCATGAACAAACATTTTTTTGAACGGAGAAAAACTGGTATCTTCATAGCCATTGATTTTGGATCACTAAAAAAACCTATATACATGTCATATTCCGGCAATCCAAAAGTCGGTTCCCACTAAACAAAACCTATAGATCTCATCTACGACGTGAGAAAAAAATACTTAAAAATATAATTTTTGAAGGGCCCTAACAAGACATAATGAAAAAGGGGCCTAAGGAACACATTACTCTCTCTCTCTCTCTATATATATATATATATAGAGAGAGAGAGAGAGATAGTAGAATATGATAACTGAAAATATGAGAACTAATGTGTGAGCCATGATTTTTATGGATATTTTGTTTTTTTTTCTTGAATCTAACCACGTGATCTACATGCTTTGTTTTATAAGAACCCGTTCTTGAATCATTTGATTTTGATGCATAAACCAAATTTTATTAAGGCTTTAAAATCAATGGCTCATAATCTTCATAAATATTCAAGCATTCAAAAATTATATTTTTTCATTGAAAATACACAATCCAATGGTTGATTCCTAGCGAGCTCACCATGCCAATCCCATCCACATGGTTGAATTTGCAAAGAAAGTGTTGGAAATGCCAATATTTATAGTTCTCATATTCTAGTCTCTCTCTCTCTCTCTCTCTCTATATATATATATATATATATATATATATATATATATATATATATAGAGAGAGAGAGAGAGAGAGAGAGAGAGAGAGAGATGTGTTCTTTAGCCCCCTTTTTCATTAGGTCTCGTTAGGCCCCTTCAAAAATCATAGTTTCAAGTATTTTTTTCTCACGTCTAACATGTAAATGTGATCTATAGGTTTTGTTTAGTGGGAACCAACTTTTGGATCACCAAACTCTGACGTGTATAGGTTTTTTCGGTGATCCAAAATCAATGGCTATGATGGTACCCGTTTTTCTGGCTCATAAAATAATGTTTTTTCATCAAAAAAACATGATTCAAGAGTCTATTCTCATTAAATCGATAATGCTAAACACATATAACAGTTCAGATTTATTATAAAACACTTAAAATCTATACGGCAGAATAGGAAACGAGAAATGGGGCTAATATGTTCAATTCTCATTAGCAAGTTCTAAACCACCTAGCTGAAACTCACAGGGTAAGCCATGTTTACCAAATCCCACCTAAGAGATGTGTTCAACATGGTCAAAATAACAGGAATTCACCTTTGGATTGCATTTTTTTATCTAAACAAAAATATTTTTGAGAAATAAATTAGAATTCAGTGTATTGTAGGTTGTTGATTTTTAAACCTCCCGAAAATGTGATTTACATGTAGAAAGAGCTGGTTTCTGTTAAACCCTATCTAAATCACATCTACAAGGTCAGATGTGTAAACCTAATAAAAGAAATTTGTGTTTTTCACTCTGAAAGTTGGAACCCGCGAGTATAGTCAAATATAGGGGTAATAATAAATCATATGTGCAGGTCGTGTTGTCCCAATCTGGCCTCATAGATAGTACTGTTTGACGAAAAAACATGATTTTATACCAGCCAAGAAAATATTGCACATCATAGGCTCTTGATTCTTCAAGACTTATAAAATTGTACCCACGAGTCATAATCGGACGATCCAAGAGCTGATCCCACTAAGGAAATTTAAGAAACCATGTATATTATATCTATAAGGCAAGTTTCATTAAAAAACAACAAAGATAAAATAAGATAACTAATTTGTACATAATAGCATCCTGACCAAATGTTTAACTGTGTGTATTATATATAAGTGGGAAAATATTTGCTACTAATGAAGGCAAGGAAGTAATGAACTTAATCTAACTACATAGTTAAGTTATGTTGAACGTCCTTAGCTAAGGATTAAGCCTTGAATCATGCTTTTTCTAATGTAAAAATGTGAATTTTGGAGTTATGAATTTTTGACACATTATAGGCCATTGATTTTTTAACCTCTTTAAAAACCTAATTACTTGTAATAATCACACGATTCAAAACAAGTTTTCTAGATCATAAAAATTTGAATTTTTTTTGAAGAAAAGAGCAATTTCTACTCATTAGTTCCTTACCTTCATTAATAGATAATGTTTACCCTATATATATATATATATATGCACTGGTAAGATCAGATCTGAACTTACCCAGCGGGTCTTGGTAAGAATCAATAATTAAGGTGGCACCACGAGCTGAACCAAACCCACTCCCTCAGTCCTGAGCTGGATCAGCCTCGTTGCATTATTACAATTTTCTGACAGGGTAACGTTAGGTTGGATCCAACCAAAAAGAAAGGTTCTTGCTAGTTGAATCCAGACATGGACCCACTTAGACCCTGTTTTTTACTCGCTGGCTCAAACTCCAACTCGTTAAGGGCTGGACATCACATGGGGATGGGGGTGAGGAACTCTTACTACGGGCACCAGACGCTGGGTCAAACTTGAAAAAAAATCAAGTTTTAGATGAACGGCATCTATACAATAAAAAATGAATGGTTGAAGCAAAAACAAGATGGTGGTAAGGTCATGATACTAAAAATTACCTATAGCTTTACAAGATTGAAATATCTCAATTATGACACGTCCATATAAGATTATAATTAATATATAATTTAATTATTTTGTTTATGAAAAATAATTGCATTTCTTTCTTTTTATTATTTTTATGAAACATAGTGATATTTATAAAAGAATTCATGCCTACATATAAATGATCGATATGACATATCAATTTGAATATGCAAGTGAAATCTCCATGCATAAATCAATATTCAAAATTAATATATGAAACAATCCATAACCACTAAAGTATTTAAACATATTTAAATGAATCTAATTTCAAATAATTGATACTTATAATTAAAATAAACATATAACTATAATCAATAGTTACTAAATCAAATCATTGAGTAATCATTAACAAGGTTGTGTTAAAATAACAAATAAGATCAAACTTACCTAAATATGAAATCAAATCTACCATAATACAAGCTCTTTGATTGTTATGCAATTTAGAATATGAAAGAAGAGAAATTTACTTTTGGTATAAGAAAACAAAAATTAGAGAATTAAATAAGATCCTTAATGCATCAAAATCATAGAATTATGATATATTATTGCAAAGTTATGACTTTCGCATGTTGACTGTGTCAAGTGCTATCTGGTTTTGGGTTATGATCCGATTCAAATATAGGTATATGATTCAAATATGAATTTGAATAAATAATATACATAAATTGAATAACAAGGTTAAGAAAAAAAGCACCTTTCACTAGACAAAACTATTCAATTCATGTTGCTTGAAAAGAAATAATAAACAAACACACACACACAAGCCTAGATCAACTTACTTTAACTTGAATCACCATCAAAAGGAAATTGAACTCAAGTTTTTATGTCTACCTTAGGTTTACTAGTACAATGAATAGGATGAGTTTTGGCTTGCCTCTTGCCTACATGGCACAAAACTACTAACAAGAATTTCAATTGCCCTCCCTAGGATGAGACCCTCTATTTATAAAGTATAGAGACTTTAGTCTCTCGTTAATAAATGGAAGTCCCAATTAATGCAAACCTCTAACCATACTTTACTTTTAATAAATCATCCCTCGTTAGGTAAAATTTTTAATTAAAATAAAACTAAAGTTGTAGAGATTTTGAGGGTACCAAAAATAAAATTCAACAACATAAATTTTATAAATATGCCCCCAAAAACAAGATTTACAAAAAAAATGTTTGGCAATCATAAATCTAACTCAATATTTACATATTTACTAGTAAATTAATTGAGATCACAATAAAAACGTAACAGATGTCTTACTTTTATATAATGTGTTCATGCTAATTACTATTATGAGCATAAAAGTGCTTTGCTCACCCAATACATAGATATATGGTACCAATAAAAGACATGTTGATTGTCTAAGGCCAAAATTTGTACAACCAATCCTATCTTGAAGGCTTATAACAAATGTGGTTATCAATCATTGCCTCATAATAAGGCTACTTGCTCACTCACATGTCAAATTGGTTAACTAGCAAAGATAATATTGAGTTTACTGCAAGCATGTATGTTGCATGCTCCATAGTCTTTGTCAAGTACTCCAGTGATTTCACCATATTGGCATCATGAGTAGGGTTATCTCTTGAATACCTCATCTTCAATAGACCTTGTTGCAGAAATAAAATAAAATACATTGCATCATCCCAACTCATACAGTCTTATACCTCTAGCCTGATTTGTGAGGAAATAAATTGCAACATATTTAAAGTTCTAAGAGATGGATTTTTTCCCGCATTTGAAATATAAGTTTTCATATAAGTTCATCTTGCAACCAAAAATGGTAAATACAAAGATAAATTCTTGTATAGATCATAGTTGCATGCAATACCAAAACAATAGTTCATTGATGGGGGTTCGCCTAACCTCAGGTTACCTATAAAAATAAAATAAACATAATCAAAGTCATATTCAAATATCCATGGATTTCATTAAAAACTATACAAGGCCATATAAAACATCCAAGAGTTATGGTTAGTATTCATCAAATGGATGAACAACATCCAAATGCACTCTTATGCAAATATGCCTCTTCTTAATTTTTTGAACACCATCTCATTTTGAATTGATATTTTTTTTAAAAGCAAACTGGGTTAGGTAGACCCACAACAAGGAGATGTTCATCTTGAATTGAAATTTAAGAATGAAACTTGCGAAACAAAAAACTACCAAAGGTAAACAAAAAAAATTCAATATGCAAGTCAAGCAAGTTTTTGGAAGGATGACTAGAAATGAACTTTATTGATTATTACTAAATATGGTTTGGTAACTGCATCAACTTTATAGATCTCAATAAAGCTACTACTAAATATGATTTTTTGTTATCAAGTATCGACCTCATAGTCAGAAACATAGCTAAGCATGAAAGGTTCTCTTACATGGATAGATTATTTGGATACAATCAAATTAAGCAAGCAGTGGAAAACTAAATCAAGACTTCAATTATTGTGCTTTGAGGAACCTTTAGTTTCAAAGTAATCTCTTTTGAGTTAAAAAGTGCCAGAGAAACTTCTATGATCAAATTCATAAATGTATTGAAGTATATGTGGGCACTATGGTGGTCAAATTTAGAACTTGAGAATATATAGATTTGCTTCAACAAGTCTTTGATCAACTCTGATCATACAAGCTGCAAATGAATCTACAAAATGTACTTTTATAGTTTCAGCTAAACCGATTGAAGGATGTTGATACTATCAACACAACCAAGATATATGTGAACCCAGCTGGTCTTGGGCACACCCACACTAATAAAACCCTTGAGATCCATTGTGCTCCTCAGCTTTACCTTGCAATGATGCATACCATGGATATTGAACCCACATCGTTCAACTTGGATGCTTTTAAGTCAACTCATCTAGCCAATAATTTGAAAAGTTACTGGGATTTATTGTTGGAAATTTTAGATTACTTAGTAGGTCAGGTAACTGAGATTGAACCAGTGAGCTTGGAAGAGCATGTAAACACATTGCCTTTCAAGCTATATTTGTTGCATTTATGATCAAATTCTCAATGCAATAGGTATTTGCGCAACTATGCTCCTAGGATGCAATCGAGCTTTTGCCTTCTCGAGAATTATTAGATCACGCTCTGCACCGAATGGGCCCAACAACCTCAACAAAAACCACCTTGAAAAAACCTTGTGACTAGGGTTGAATCCGGTATGGATTCTGGATTTAGATATGGGTTCTAATAATAACTGGGTCGGGATCCAAACAGTAACTGAAACCTAGATAGAAATACAAACTATAACCAGACCTGGAACCAAATCTAGATCTAAACTGCAACTATATCTGGATTTGAACCTTAACTGAATATGAATCTAAACCGAAACCCAAAATAGGAGAGACAGAGCAGAGCTCATGAGAGAGAGTAAAGGGATGAGGGATGATAAATAAGGAGGAGGAGTTGGGTTTATATAGGCCCCCATGCCCCAAGCCCTATTAAAGGGTCATAAAGTGGATCTAACAGTTTAGTAGGTAACGACAAATATCTTAGACAAAAAGGGTAGCGGTTGGGTCCAAAATGACCCTATCAGACCCTTAACCGTCCTTAGACTAGTCAAACTCAACGGCCAATGGTCAAGTAGTCCAGGGATAAGGGCGGTAGATCTTGGAATGTTTGGGTCTTAACAGTCATGCAAATCAGTTTGAATAATATTCGAGTAGATCTAAATGAGATAAATGCATAGTATCATGGATTGGTCAACAAACATATATGGACTTAAGATCAAAATCATCCAAGTGCCAAAAATGTCAAAACCAGACCGAACCGAACCGAACCGAACCAAGCCTCATCAGATCCAAATTCGATTCTGAAGTTGCAAACCCAAACTCAAACCCAAATCCAAATATATATATATATATATATATATATATATATATATATATATATATATATATATTATTTGTAATCCAAGATCCAAAGTTTGTTCAAGCCCAAAATTTAATGCCCATGAGAGTCATGCCACTACAAGAAAATTGTTAATTAGCGACGGAAATTTGCGACGGATTTTTTCCATCGCGAATTAGCGACAGATTAGCTAGAGAAACAATTTGTCGCTAATTCGCGACGGATTAGCGAGGAAACAACGTTTATCGCTAATCCGTCGCTACTTAGCGACGGATTATCGACTGCAATTTTTTGTTGCTAATTCTTATTACAAGAACACCATTTCAGCGATGGATTTAGAGAGGGAACTCTGTCATCGCGAATCCGTCGCTAATTAGCGACGGCTTAGCGACAGAGTATATTCCGTCGCTGTTTTGGTTTTTTGATTTACGACGGCTTAGCGACAGAATTATTCCGTCGCTAAATGTCGCGTAAATCCCTAATCCCATCCCTCTTTCTCTTTTTCCTGTTTCGCTGTCTTGCTCCCGCCCGCCGCCCGTCGGCTCTCACCACCGCCGCTCACCTGTCGCCGCTCCCCGTCCACCGCTCGCCAGCCGCCGCTCGCCTGCCGCCGCTCCCCGTCCACCGCTCGCCAGCCGCCGCTCCCCTTTCCTGGCTGCGCCCTCTCCCCACTGTTGCTCCTCCATCGCCAGACTACCGTCATCCTTCGCAAACCCTGCTACCTGCGAACCATCTTCCTCAAAACCCTCTCACCTTCTCCTATCCACCTGATCCCTTCACCACCATCTTCCTTGAAACCCTCGAATACCCAAAAGGATGATCCCGTACATGATGCAAGATCGTCGGGGTTCAAGTTTTGCTCGATAGGGGTTTGAGCGACGAAGTTAGATTGTCAGGTTTCTATAGTTCTTGATCGACAGGGGTCTGAGCGATGGGGTTTGATCGATAGGTTTCGTCTGGGCACTACAACGAGCATCCAGTGTTGCCTTAGCGAGGTAAAGAATTTTGTCATCTCCCTTCCTCTTTATGTTGATTTTCGTATTTTCAATGCCTTTCAATATGGCCAGGAAAAAAAGATTCATCATGCAGGATATTGAAATTTTGAGATTTGTTGACTGTATCTGCTCATTGTTAGGTGCCTTCTAATTGTATTTGTGCTATATTTAAGATAAGTCTGCTTCTGCTACAATTCGTGTGTTTTTCACTTTAACATCACATTGCTATATCATGCAATTGTGGCATGACTATGATTTAAGCAATTTGTTTGTATCTGTTATAAGCAATCTTACAATGGGCACCCATTCTCATTGTCTTCTTCATCTTGATAGGCATCATTTCAGCCTTCACATTGTAACAGATTTGAGCACCGCATGCATATTTATTGTTTGAACTGAGGGTTTGTCCATTTTTTTCTAGCACTCTAGTTTGTATCTTTGGCATTTCAGACAAGTTATCTTGGTGGTTTTAATTTCTTCAAAAGAGTGTAAAGAAAGTAGCAGTGATCATAATCATCTCTTTAAAGTTCAAGTTTTGATATTGGGAACATAATTGTCATTTGTACAGTTTGATTGAGGTCTGAGTACCAAACAACTAGATATAGATTGAATATGGTATCTGGGAGTGTACGCAGGGGGAGCATTGTGAGCTTTGAAAAATATTCATTTTAACACAGTGTTTTTTGCAAATTTCTCAACGGAACTTGCTTGTGCCCCGCCACCCGTGGTAAGTAAGTGACAAAAACACTTTATTGTTCAGTAAGTGCCCCGTGGTAAGTAAGTGCCTCGTCATCCCTTCACATGTTATTTAATTTATTTGAGTGTAACACTTTATTGTTCACACACTGACTTAGTTGTTGATATCTAGGACTGCTTTGTTGTAGTTCGGAGATCATGCTGAGCATGATTTTAATGTATGAATATGGAAGTGTTCTTATTTTTGGAGTACGGAGTCCATGCTAGGCATGGTAGTAGTTAGTGGGATATTGAAGTGTGTTTGCTGCAGGTACATGTTTGACATTTGTTTGATATGAATTATTTCGATGTATTGCAATGTTTGATGTGATTGTATCCATGCTTACATGTAGTTACTTTCAATTTGATTATGTCTTCCATGTGAAATTGTATACTGAAAGCATGTTTCAAATGAATGTATCGTGTCATGAATAGTTTGCACATGAAAATATTAAGTTATCAATGCATGCATCATAATTCTTGTGATTGTATGACATCATATATTGCATGATAAATTTGATATTTTCTTCATCATAGCATTCTGATGGTTCTCTTTTAACTGGTTAGGATACTATTCGCAACATCATACGACAAAATGACTGCAAACCGTGAATGGATGTACCGTAGGATAGTGGACAATGAGTTATCGCATGAATATATGGATGGTGTTGACAGTTTTATTGAATTTGCAACAACAAGTGTCAGTACAGTAGATCCCACAGGTCGGATTAGGTGTCCTTGCAAGATTTGTAAGAATAATCGATTTGTAGAACCTCATGGCGTTAGACATCACCTATACAGGAAGGGTTTTGTGAGTGATTATCAGAACTGGATGTTTCATTGAGAAGAATTTAGAAACGATTTTGATGCACGTGTGAATGTGGTGCACGATAATCCATATACGAATTTGATATTTGATGCGGCAGGAACAGAACTGGGTTCTGCTATGAGTTCTAGTGATGTAAGAACTGCCGTAGATGAAGAATCACTAAACGATGCAGCTAGTAGATTTTATGATTTACTTAGAGATGTTGATGAGCCACTTTGGAACGGTTGTGAGAGTCACACTATCTTGTCTGCAGTTCTTCAACTAATGAATTTGAAGTCCGAGTATAATTTGAGTCAATCATGTTTTGACCGTTTGTGCATGATTGTGAAGAGTATGTTGCCTAAAGATGAGAAATTGCCACAAAATTTCTATCGTGCGAAAGTTATGGTCAACGCTCTAGGTATGGGTTACAAAAAGATTGATGTTTGTCCAAATCACTGCATGTTGTATTTCAAGGAGCAGGAAAACGACATATCATGCCCGTCATGTGGGCATCCTCGGTTCAAGCCAAAGACAAGAGGCAATGGTAGCACGAGATCAAAGGAAGTTTCATATAAGTCGCTCCGCTACTTTCCTATCACTCCTAGATTGCAGCGATTGTATATGTTTTCAAGGACAGCTAAACACATGACATGGCATGCAAATAAAGTTCGACACGATGAAAACAAGATCACGCATCCTGTTAACGCTGAAGCTTGGAAGCACTTTGATCGTACTCATCAGAACTTCGCAATGGAAGTGCGAAATGTTAGACTCGGTCTATGTACAGATGGATTTAATCCATTTGGGGGTAGATCAACTCCATACTCATGCTGGCCAGTATTTGTAACTCCATACAACCTTCCACCAAGCTTGTGTATGAAACATCCAAATCCATTTGGGGGTAGATTTCTAAATGCATCTCCATACTCATGCTGGCCAATATTGATATTTACTGTGTAACAATTCATGTGCAGCACGAGGTTTGAGCCACAAGAAGTAGTACGGGAGATTAGGAATTCACTTCTTCAACATCTACCAGGACCAGTTGCTCAATGGAAAGAGTACCCAAAGGAGGTGTTAGACAGATTGTGGTCCTCATTCATGGTATACAGTTGTTTCTCATAGTTAATGTGTTTCATATTTAATTTATTTAAGCAATGTCTACTAACTTTCTGAAAATATTTGTAGGCTTCGAATCGCTTCGCAACTACGGTGGAAGAAAATGATGCAAGGAAGGTGTGGCAGAAGGTGGCTGTCAATCGATTTGCAGACATGCTGCACACTATGAAGACTGCAGCAAAAAAAGCATCTGGCGTAGTAGATGATCCATTACTGTGGAAGGGCCATGGTCCTATTACTATCAGGAGAGATTACTGGGATGAAATGTGCGATAAGTGGGCAGGAGATGCATTTAGAAATCGCTCTGCGAAGGCTACACAAAATCGATCGAAGATGGCCGAAGCCCATCTACACACAGGTGGATCTAAGACATTTGGGAGCCACCTAAAGAAAATGGTAACTCATCAATATATAATATTAATTTTATAAGTATTGTTGTAAACTTGTGTACTAAATCTTTTATCATTTAACTTCGCAGGAAGCAGAAAAAGGAGGCAGTGTACCATATAAGGATGTGTTTGTAGAAACACATAAACGAAAGACCACGGGAGTCTTCGTATCAGAGAAGGCGAGAACGACAACGGTATGTATTAATTCTATTAATAATCATTGCAATATATATGCAAGTTATCATAATGTTATCATTAATTATTAATGAATACTTTAAACATTATTTTGTAGGAGGCATATGAGCAACAGATGGTAGAGCGATATGGCGATAACGCTACTCAGCATCCATCATTTGATCCTACAGCATGGGTGACTGCAGCAGGTGAACCCAAAAAAGGCCGCGTGTTCGAGTTTGGGAGTAATATGAACACTTCACCAGTTATTGGTTCTTCCAGTTACGGCTCACCGACTTCTTGCGCCGACATAAGCTCCAAGCAGCCGACTATTCTTTCCGGTGATGATGTACGCGAGATCATTAATGAATCACTGAATAACTACTTCCAATACACTGTCGCCCCTTTTTCTCCGAAATGAGATCAAGGCCGCTGTTCAGGATAGAGGATCTTCGATTCCAGGTCCCTCTCAGGTATAATCACATATTCAGTTTTTTGTCTGCCTTAGCACACATACGAGCATGATCGAATCACATATATAGTTTTTTGCCTGCCTTAAAGCACATCTGAGCATGGTAGAATCACATATAGAGTTTTTCTAGATGCCTTAGAACACATATGAACATGCTATAATCACATATTCAATTTTTTGACTGCCTTAGCACACATATGAGCATGATAGAATCACATATATATATATATATATATATATATATATATATATATATATATATATATATATATAACTTTTTGTCTGCCTTAGAGCACATATGAGCATGATAAAATCACATATAAAGTTTTTTTGACTACATTAGAACACATATGAGCATGCTCGAATCACATATTCAGTTTTTTGCCTGCCTAAGAATACATATGAGCATGTTATAATCACATATTCAGTTTTTTGACTGCCTTAGAGCACATATGAGCATGCTATAATAACATATAGAGTTTTTTTATTGCATTAGAGCACATATGAGCATGCTATAATCACATATAAAGTTTTTTTGCCTGCCTAAGAACACATATGAGCATGATAGAATCACATATAAAGTTTTTTTAACTGCATTAGAACACATATGAGCATGCTATAATCACATATTCAGTTTTTTGACTGCCTAAGAACACATATGAGCATATTATAATCACATATTCAGTTTTTTGCCTGCCTTAGCACACATATGAGCATGCTATAATAACATATAAAGTTTTTTTACTGCCTTAGAACACATATGAACATGCTATATATCATTTATGATAGAATCACATATAAAATTTTTTGCTTTGCCTGCCTTAGAGCACATATGAGCATGCTATATTCACATATTCAATTTTTTGACTGCCTTAGCACACATACGAGCATGATCGAATCACATATATAGTTTTTTGCCTGCCTTAAAGCATATCTGAGCATGGTAGAATCACATATAGAGTTTTTCTAGATGCCTTAGAACACATATGAACATGCTATAATCACATATTCAATTTTTTGACTGCCTTAGCACACATATGAGCATGATAGAATCACATATATATATATATATAACTTTTTGTCTTCCTTAGAGCACATATGAACATGATAGAATCACATATAAAGTTTTTTTGACTGCATTAGAACACATATGAGCATGCTCGAATCACATATTCAGTTTTTTGCCTGCCTAAGAACACATATGAGCATGTTATAATCACATATTCAGTTTTTTGACTGCCTTAGAGCACATATGAGCATGCTATAATAACATATAGAGTTTTTTTATTGCATTAGAGCACATATGAGCATGCTATAATCACATATAAAGTTTTTTTGCCTACCTAAGAACACATATGAGCATGATAGAATCACATATAAAGTTTTTTTGACTGCATTAGAACACATATGAGCATGCTATAATCACATATTCAGTTTTTTGACTGCCTAAGAACACATATGAGCATATTATAATCACATATTCAGTTTTTTGACTGCCTTAGCACACATATGAGCATGCTATAATAACATATAGAGTTTTTTTACTGCCTTAGAACACATATGAACATGTTATATATCATTTATGATAGAATCACATATAAATTTTTTTGCTTTGCCTGCCTTAGAGCACATATGAGCATGCTATATTCACATATTCAATTTTTTTACTGCCTTAGCACACATACGAGCATGATCGAATCACATATATAGTTTTTTGCCTGCCTTAAAGCACATCTGAGCATGGTAGAATCACATATAGAGTTTTTCTAGATGCCTTAGAACACATATGAACATGCTATAATCACATATTCAATTTTTTGACTGCCTTAGCACACATATTAGCATGATAGAATCACATATATATATAACTTTTTGTCTGCCTTAGAGCACATATGAGCATGATAGAATCACATATAGAGTTTTTTTATTGCCTTAGATCACACATGAGTACATGATAGAATCACATATAGTGTGTAATTTATTTCATTATATTTTGTTTATCAATACTGACTATTCTTTTCTTGTGTAGGCTGCTAGCGATAATCAGCGTAGTGGAGCTGAAGGGACAGATAAAGACAATGAACAAGAAGACGCACAAAATCTTGGCGATGATTAGAGGACTGTGTTGAAGAAGTTCTATTTTTTTTATTTTTCCTAATTGTAATTGTTGAATTGTAAATAATTAAACTTCTTAATTTTAAGGTGGAACGATTAATTGTTGTAGATTCTTGTTATATGAATTTTTTTGTGTGGTTTGTTTTTTATTTACAGGAAATATAAATTGTACAGGAAATAGAAATTATACAGTTCTCGGTATTTAATTTTCAAATAAATTTTTTTAATTTTTTTTTCGTGTTTGCGACGGATTAGCGACGAAACCATCCGTCGCTATTCATATTAATCTAGCGACGGAAGTAAATCCGTCGCCAAGCTGTGGTCGCCGTTTAGTACCGGCGGATTGGCGACGGAATATAGCGCTCGTTATTCCGTCGCAATTAGCGACGGACCTGGCGACGGAATAATTCCGTCGCCAGTTAGCGTCAAAATATTCGCGACGTAAGCATATTGTCGCCTCGTTGTCGCTAATCCGTCACTAACCATGTTAGCGACGGATTAGCGACGGAATGTGGTCGTCGCTAATCTACTGCTTTGTTGTAGTGTGCCCTCTAAGGCACCACCCCTCTATATAAGGATAATGAAAGTTCCTACAACTTTCAACACGAGACTAAACTTTTATAGGGAACCTTTTTCCCACATACTTAGGAAAATCGGAAATATAGAAAGAATACTTAGGTAGTTTTAAGCCAAAAATCGAACAATCCTCCATGTGGATCAAAACCATAAGAAGAGAAGTCAAGAGGTTGTTTTTAGTGTATAAGTGAAGGTATTTTTTGGGTTTGAACCGTTATGTTAGTGTTACTTAGTCTTAGTCAGTCTAGGACCTCAATAGCGTTAGCTTTGAATTGAGAATCCTATTTGACCTTCTAAACACCATAACACACACTTTCACTTTAGGTGGTCATAGTATGTCTACAAATATATAAAAATCATATATTAAGGGTCGTGTGTTGTATCTCTAGAGACAAAGTCCTCTAGAGACAAAGTCCAAGTCTCATAGAAATTGCCCCCCACTTTCACACTTACATAGGTAAGTTCATCAAGAGTGTAAACATATTTGAAACACCCCAGTCATATGGCCTATGGATCTTATTAAGAGTTCAATTCGAACTCAACCTTCATACACAGGTTTTGAGCACTCGATATAAGGAATGGAAAAATTATTAAGTGCTAATTACAATCATTGAGACACTTGTTCTTTTCATTGAACCACTCGACATGGTTTGACCCTTATCATGCAGTTGAGTTTCTATCAACGATGATTATTTTTATTGACTTAAACATCATTCCTCTCGATGACTTACAGATGATATCTCGAGAAAGTTCATTTGTCAACAGATCTACTAAATTTTTATAAGATTTCACATATTCAATTAAGATTACTCATTGCTTGAGTAAACTATTCACATAATTATACTTTAGACTGCTATGTCTAGACTTTTCACCATAAATATTACTTTCTATTTTGTATATAGTTGTTTAACTTTTGTGACACATAGCTATTGGAGTTATTGGCTTATCTCCTAATGGTATCTTCATTAAGAGATTCTTTAGTGACTCAACTTCCATACTAGCTGATGCTAGTGCTATTAATTATACTTTAATTGTGGAATAAGTTATCATAATTTATTTCTTAGATCTTCAAGCAATTGCTTTAGATTTAAGGGTAAATATCCAACCACTTATAAATAATGATTCATTGAAATCAGAATTTCAGTTTGCAACACTACACCCTTCAAATATAGCATGTTCTCTTTCATAGAATATTTCATATTTTAAAGTTTCTCTTAAGTACTTTAGGACTCGATATATTACATCACAATGCTCTTTTCCTAGATTACTAGTATATCTTGAAAGCTATGTCTGACCTAGTTTCATTCATAGCATACATGAAACTATCAATAATACTTGCATACTCCAATTGAGATATACTTATTTTAGTGTTAATCGAGAGCTTAACACTAGGATCAATCGGAGTAGCAACAAGCTTACAATCATAATGATTATATTTTCTTAATACTTTCTCAATGTAGTATGATTGAGTTAATGTATAACCATTTTCATGTCTCATTCATTTAATACCAGGTATAACATCAACTAAACTCATATCTTTCATGTCAAATTTAGATGAAAGAAAACTTTTGGTATTATTTATGTATTCTATATTATTACTCATGATTAACATATCATCCATATATATACAAATAATTATAATATAATTATTTTCTACTTTGTTATATATGCATTTATCAAAGTCATAAATTGTAAAACTATATCAAATGATTACTTCATCAAATTTCTCATGTCATTATTTAGGTGATTGTTTTAAATCATACAATGACCTTAAGAGTTTGCAAACTTTTTTTTTTTGACCTGGTGTTATATAACCTGTTGGTTGTTATATATAATTTCTTCCTCTAAAACACCATTCAAAAAACAATTTTGACATTCATTTGATGAATTTCAAAATTATAAATTGATGTCAAAGCAACTATAGTTCTAATAGATGCAATCTTACTTACAGGAGCATAGGTATCAAAATAATCAAGTCTGTGTTTTTGTTTGAAACCTTTAGCTACAAGTCTAACTAATAAAACTATCAGCTCGAAGTTTTCTCTTGAAAATCCATTTGCATCTCAAGGATTTAAAACCAGGAGGTAAATCAACCAAAATTCAAGTTTTATTTTCTATGATAGAATCCAATTCACTCTCTATGACTTCATTTTAAGAAAGAGCATCAGGAGATGTCATAACTTTTGAAAAAGAAACAAAGTCTCTATCTACCATATAGAGATAAAAATTAAGACCAAAATCTTTTTATCTTGCTTTTTTACTTTTTTGAATTTTAGAATTTTCAGACTTATAATTTTTTTTTCTTAGATTATTTTAAAAAACTTTTTGAGTTTCAGTTGATTTTAAGGTTCAATCTTCTCTAAATTTGGCTTGGATAGATTCTAAAATTATTTTGGTTTTAATATCTATAAATTTATATGTCTTACTATTTTAATAATATCCAATGAAGACACATGTTCTGATTTTTTAACCTAGTTTGGTTGATTTTGGATAATTAAGCTCTAAATAAGCAATACAACCCCAACCCCAAACTTTTAAATAATTTAAATTTGCTTTTCTATCTTTCCAAAGTTCTTAAGGTGTAATATCGAACTTAGAATATGACACTCTATTTAAGATATGACATAAACTAAGCAATGCATCATCCCATAGATTATAATCTATACTAGAACTAATAAAGATTGAATTAACCATGTTAATTAAAGTTCTAGTTTTACGTTCAGCTACACTATTATATTGATGAGTATTTTTAAAATCACATATATCACTATGTATTAAATCTAATAATTTAGAAGTTCTTTCAACACTCTAAAATGATTTTTTTACAAACTTTGTTTGGATACAAATATCATATTTTTTAAGATGTTCAGTTTTGCATTTACCCATTCTTCTCAAAGACTTATAATTTATATGTCATAAATCTAATATGTCATAAATCATATGAGTTAAGCATATAAACATAAGCAAAATCAAAATTTATCCATTAGATTGAGCTTGAACAACCGTTTGTTGGCACAACCCTTGCCTACAAATTTGTAGTTCTTCGACAATATAACAATGTCAGATTTCATTACAACTTTGAAATTATGAGTTATAAGCAAATAGATAGATACAAGATTTTTTGTGATGATAGGTACATGATACATATTTTGGAGGGTTAAATATTTTTTTGGAGGTAAAATAAAGTTCCACACTTCTTTTTCTATGACCTTCACTTCATGTTTATCTCTTATATAAATCATATGGTCTTCCCCCATGGTTTCGTATGTTTTGAACATATTCTATCATTGCATGAGTGGATCATTGATCCTAAATTTACATATCATCCTTTATCTGAATTAATCATGAATACCTCACTAACTACAACCAACAGGTCGTCATCAGGTCTACTAGTTTTATTGCTTTAAAATTTCATTCTATAACGACATTTTCCTTTATATTGATTCAATTTTTTACAAGTATAGCAAGAAATTGTCTTTTCTTTTTTAGCATCAAATTTGGATTTCCTGTTTTTGTTCTTAAGTACGAGTTTGAACCTTGGTTTGCATTCAACAATGTTTACCTTAGCATGATCTTTTTTCACTTTATCATTCCTATCTTGAGATTGAGCTTTCTCCTCAATTTTAAGATTTTGAAGAAGTTATTTTAACATATACACTTTATTCTTATGTTTCCATTTATTTTGATAATATTTTCAAGATAGGGGCAATCTACGAATGATTACAGCCACTTGGAATGATTCATCAAGATTCATACCTTCAAACTTGATCTCATTAGCCAAAATTTGCATCTCATGGACTTGAGGTAGCAGTGGCTTATCAACGAAGAATTTGAAATCTATATACTTGTTAACCATAAACTTATGATTTATTACATCCTTCATTTTGTATTTGCTTTCAAGGGATTTCCATAGCTTCTTTGCAGTGCTGACTTCTAAGTAAAGGTCAAATAGGGTATAAGAAAGTGCATTCAGTATGTGTCTGTGGCACATAAAGTCATCTTTTTTTCACATTTGTGTCTTACAATTTTCAACAATGGTTTTGTTATCCTGATTTTCATGATAGTCCTATGTGAGCACGTACACCACATTTGCAATTGTGAGGAAGATGAGCACCTTGTATTGTCATCGTTTAAAATTTGTGCCATCGAACAGGAACAAGTTGAGCAGCGCATGGTTTGCAACATTTAAAGTCACCATTTGTAGATCTATCGCTTGAAAATTATTGAAAAGTTTACCTTACTTAGTGGGTCAAGCAAGTGATATTGAACTAGTGAGCTCAGAGGCATGCATAAACACATTGTCTTTCAAGCGATAGTTGCCCTACTTAGGATCAAGTCCTCGGTACAATGAGTATTCGTGCAACTATACTCCGAGGATACAACTAATCTTCTTGCGAATTATCAGACCATGCCTGCACTGAGTGAGCCCAATAACCTTGACACAGACCACCTTGAACAGGCTCTTGACTAGGGTTAAATTGGTTATGGATCTTGAGTTTGGATCTGGATTCTAACAGTAGATGGGTCAGGATTCAAGCAACAACTTGATATGTGTCTGATAAGCAATCAGATCTAGATCTTGGATAGAGATATAAACTATAACCGAACATGAATCTTAGAATTGGATCTGATTTGAAATTGAATCTAGATCTGAATTGTAACTAGATCTAGATCTAAACCATAATTGGATCTGGATTCGAACCGAAACTTTGAAATAGAAGAGAGAGAGAGAGCAAAGCCTCTTGGGAGAGAAGGAGAGAGAGAAGAGAGGAGAGGGTTGAGAGATGAGAAATAAAGAGAAAGAGTTGGGTTTATATAGGCCCCATTGAAGGGGCATAAAGTGGACCAAACGGTCCCACAAGTAATGGTGCAAATCTTGGACAAAAAGGGTACTAGTTGGGTCTAAAATGACCTTGTCAGACTCTTAACCGTCCCTAGATAGGTCAAAGTCAGCGATCTGTCGGTATAAGGATATGGGCGACAAATCTTGAAATGTTTGGATTTTAATTGTCATGCAAATCAGTTTGGATAATATCTGAACATATCCAAATGAGATAAATGTATAGTATTATGGCTTGGTCAAGTAACGTATATGGACTTGAGATCAAATCCATCCAAGTGCCAAAAAAGTCAAAGCCTAGCCAGATTGAACTGAGTCGGGTCCAAAACCCCAAATATAAATATAAATATAAATATAATTTTTTGTAATCCAAGATCTGAGGTTTGTTTAAGCCTAAAATCTAACGCCTTGAAGGTCATGCTCTCTAAGGCACCACCCCTCTATATAAGGACAAAGAAAGTTCTTACAACTTTCATTATGAGACTAAACTTATGTAGAGAACCCTACTCCTTCGTACTTAAGAAAATTGGAAAGATAAAGGGAATACTTTGATAGTTTTGAGCAAAAAATCCAACATTTATAGAAAACAAAATTGAAATTGCCCCAAGGGGGGTTGGCGTAGTCGGAGTGGGGCCTTGGTTGCTAGACAAGTAGTCAAGGTGGGCGGCACCCCTCTGTGTAAGCCAATGTGTAGCATAAGTCTCGAGGGAAGGGGTCTTAGCCTCGAAGTGTTATGCAGTTAGCACAACGATTGTAGGTATGGCAGGCTGAGCCAGCATGACCAGGTCTTTGTGCCGGGTGCGGTTTCTTTGGGTTATAAATTCGAAAAATAGGAAATTAAAATCAATTCATAAAAAATCAAGGCCATCCAAGAAATGTTTATAACTCTCAAAATATCAAAAAGTTAATAAAAACATCAAAAGTAAAAGTTTAGACTGCAGGAAGATTCATTTCCAGCCTTGCCACTCATTGTGGCTGCTACATGATCAATGTATAATGGTAAGGTTCAGCATCAGTTTAAGAATTGTAATAGATTTTTCATCTGAGATGTGTAACCCAAGGTTGCTGCATGTATTCGAGAAAGCATTGAGGCCAATACCTTAGAGATCCCTGCTGGCAACGAAACAACCTTGACTCGAGTCGAGATGCCTTACAAACTACGATTAAGGGGGACTTGTACAGGGTGACAATAACAGTTCATATTTCCATGCTTACGTGAGGGGGCGGCGTAAGCATAGAAACATCCATTCAATTGATTATGAAGGGGAGTCCTTGAGGTCCTTCCAAAGTATGCAGTAGGCTTGGATATTCTCTCCAAGGAGCAGCAGTGTGGCGGTATGTGATCTCTTCTCTGGTCGAGAGGCCCACGGTGACTACTGCAGCTGAGAATGAATTTCTTAGCAGTCCTCGGACCAAGGATAAAGTGCTCATGGCGATCTTCCAAATAGGCACCCCGGGTTCCCAGCATGCTTCTAACATTCTTTTTGGGACATAACCGGTGATGATGTGTCTCAGGAGTTCTTTAAAAAAGGTAAAACCCGACCCATTGACACCCCCTAGTTGTATCATCAAACACCCAAAAGAGGGATGGCAGTGGACTGGGGGACAACCTGGCCCCGCCTCACCCCGTTTGGACCGGGGATGAAGGGCATGAAACGGAGATGGAGGCAGGAATGAAGGTTAAAATCTAGCCCCGTGCGGGGATGGACTTACGCTTTCCCCCGCCCCATCGCGTCCTCGTCTCAATCCCCGCATTTCCCTGCCCCGTCCCATCCCCAATCCTTTAAAAAATGACTATAGACCTAGGGGAAACGGGCCCCTGCCCTGCCTCACCCCCGTTTGGACCGGGGATGGAGGACATGAAACGGGGATGGAGGCAGGGTGGAGGTTAAAATCCATCCCTGCAGGGATGAAGGTTCAGATTTTGAAACGGGGCAGGGGTGGAGGCCTTGTCCCCCTACCCTGTCCACTGCCATCCCTACCCAACAACTTTTTAATGGAAAATTTTTTTTGTGCAAAAATAGTTTTTAGCAGAAGTTGGTGACCCCTACTACCAAAGGCATCAAGATCGAATGTGCACTGTGCGGCCACACGTTCAGTGTTGTTCGATGCGTTGCCCATTCAATTTTACACCATTTCCTATAATATTGGCTACCCTGAGTTGTACCATACCCTCTAGTAGAAACATACATTTCTTCACATTTTCATGATTTTTTAATGGATCAAGCTCTATGGATATGGTATATTTAGTCAAAAACAAGCTTAGATCACCCGATTACATTATATATAAGTCAATTTTTTAAGGGTCTCAAATTTCAATGCCTACAGTAGACACCCAAACTGATGTTTCTTGTCCAAAATTAATGGATCCATTTTAAATGCATTTTGGCCTAGAAATGGATGTTTTTAAGCTTTTCATTTAAAAAATAAATTAAAGAATACATTGCCAGCATTCTAACACACCAACAATTACCTCAAATGAATATCCAGATCGAAAGTTATGCCCAAAACAAGGTTTTTAGTATATTTGGATACGGTTTTAGATCCACATCTAGTCTAAATTATTGTTCCAGCTCAATTGTCATCCATACATTGTCTTTGTAGCTTAGTTGTTGCTCCAAGGTTTTGGATATGGGCCCAAGATGTGGTTCCAATTTTGCATTTGGACCCGTCATTGTTGAAATTAATTGGATTTGGATTGGACCTAGTTAAGTTATTGTTTAAGTTGTTTGGAGTTGGATCGGATCCAAACCAGGTTATCATTCTCGTTGAATTGTCGTTTTAGTAGTTTGAATAAGAATCAAATCCTTTCTCACTTGTCATCCCAATGATTGGATTAGTGTCAAATCTAGATCCAAATACCCTAAGTTGCATCTCACGTGAATGGATCCAGACCAAAAATATAGCTTAAGTTTCCGCTCAAAGGAATAGGTTATCATTTGAAATGTTTGGATTTGGGTCAGATCTAGATCCAACAGCTAGGTTATCGCTCTTGCGAACTAGGTGTAGTTTGGACCTTTAGGCTTAGTTCATATTTAGAATGCATTTTGTACCCAAATACTTGCCAAAAGCTTGAAAATTTGCCCCCAAAACCTTTTAAAACCCTAGCTTAGCCCTCCCTCAGCCTGCCAATTCTACTTAGCCCCAAAGTTAAAAGCCCTGACAATCAGTTTGTGTCATGTCATTCTCTAGCCAATCAGATTTAGGTTGTTGCATGGCACTTGGATCTGGACCTTTTGGCCTAGAACCCTCGAGATCTAAATCCAAGACCCAGCCCTACACCTATAAATTGAGTTCTTCCCCCCCCCCCCCTTTTCCCATCATCTATGATCTAAGTCCTTTAGCACCCAAACTCTACCAAATTCACCTCAACCTAATACACACATACCTGGATCCTATTAATTCTTCTGCCTAACTGAAGTTTTTTTTTTTTTTTTTGTATGTCATCACATTCATGATGATCGTCGTAGAAAGGGCTATCTAAGCCTGATGTTTTTTCATACTTATTTTTGTTTATTTTATTAATTTAAGTGCACATTTGTCCAACGGACATCGTTTTGAGTTTTGGTGGTATCGCTGCCCATCACACTTTTTTTATAAGATTCATGCATGAGGTATGTTGATTTTCACACCAAAACCAAGATCAAGGGAGCAGATGTTCTTGGCGAGGTTAATCTCTTTTTCATCAGATAAGAAAATATGCTTGACTTGTAAGCGGGAAACCCATATCTTATACAATAAAATCTGGATTTAATTCAACCCAAAGTTTTCTCAAAACCCATCAGATCTAAAGGGTTTTGCAAACATCTACAATGCATCAAAATTTCATGATTAACAAAATCATGTTTTAATGTTTAAACTATTTGATCCAAGGGGCATTTCTTAGTAAATGAACCAAAGACATTTATGGGGGTAGGAATATTGGTTACACTCACCGGTTCTAAATCCAAAAGTGAAGAACACCTTTCTTTTAAGTATTTGATTTTCTTTATAGATTCAACCTTTAGGGCCTATTTGGAATCTCAGCGCTGGGAAGGACCATCTATGCATTTGGGATGAGAAGTGAGGCCATAGTGACAAAAGTTAAAAACGGCAAAATCTCGGGAGTCAAAAACTTGGGAGATTTTGAAAATTTTCATAAATCTTGTAAATTTTTTTGGCAAAATCTTGGCAATAAAAAATATTTTTTTACAAGAAAATATAAATAAGACATTTAAAAATGAAAATCTCACGATAAATATCTGCTAAAATGGTAAATATCACGATATTTGTCACTGATTGAAAATCTCACAAAAAATTGTCGTTTAAAACTTTCAAGCAATTTCTGGCGATATTATCGCGAGATTTTTTATAAATCTAGCTGTTTTTTGTTACTGAGAGTGAGTCCCTTTTTCCTTTGTATTTACACTAAATTATTAATTTGACAGCTGTCATTTCTTTAAATGCATAAACTCCTTACAACGCCCATCCCAGCTAAAGATTCCAAACAGGCCCTTAGATGCTTTTGTGTGCAGCAGAAAGAATCCGCGCAGGGGTTGCCGTTGGAGTCTTTCTTCTACTGAAACAGAGTCGGGAAACTTTTACACGGAAAGGCGGGGTGGGGCTCGTGAAAATACAACAGTTTTCTTGTGTTTCCGTGGAAACACCCTCAGGCTTTGACGATGGGCAAACACACCCTTCATATATGATCTACATACTTGGGTGAATAGGAACTGGCCTTTGGGTCATGTTTTTTTTGTGGGTATATAGGCTTTTATGAGCTTAAAAAAATTAACAGCAAATTTCACCCTTCAAACTTAGAAAAAACATGATCTAAGGGTCATTTTCAGACCATTCGGAGCACGTTTATTGGATCAGACGTGGTAACACGACCTGATCCATGAGTTTTAGTGAGGGGGCTTGAAGCCACACACATACAGAGAGAGAGAGAGAGAGAGAGAGACCAACAGAAAAAAAAAATATCCGATTTGAATCCAAAAGCAAATCAACTGGGAAAATCTGATGCTTACCTTATATTGAGGTTCCATATAAAGATAGAAACAGTGTCGGATTAGGGTCTAAGGGCCGACCACACCCGATCCACTTGCACTTTTAATGGAGCCATTTAGTCGCGGCTCCCAATTACTCCGTCTTTCCTAAACCGACACAAAATGGACGTTAGACGGATCTCCAAGAATGCTCATATCGGACGGGTCAAGATTGATGAAGAGTTAAACGGCGTCAGGTGACTTTGTTCTCGTTAGAGGAAGTGGTTGAGCTTTACCGTTTGAGGTTCAAAAAGACCCTCCGTTGCTCCGTTGCCAAATGATACAAACCGTTGGGATTCCGTCCACGACCGTTATGATACAAATAATTCTAATACCTAAAATGCCCTTGCATTCTTCTAACAACCACAAGAATATCCCTCGGTGGTATATCGCAACCATAATGTTACCGGTCAAAGCGTCTTAGTACTCGGTGCTATGTTAGGCTATGTGATAAATACTGTCGATATTTTTAAATTTTATCATGGCAATTTCAACGGGATAATACAATAAAAAAGAAAACAGAGATTTTCAAAGTGTTGCCTATTTTGAAAGTAGCATGATTTTATCGATCATAGTCGAAGATGAAAAGACCCATTTTGGTCATGTGCTATATATTTTGAAATGCCGTTATAGAAAGAAAAAAAAGCAATATTTTTTTAAAGTATTGCTTATTTTTTTTAAATATCATGATGATTTTATGGTGAAATTAATGCAGCATTCATACTTTTAAAGGAATTGAGAAATATTCAAGTACTTAAAAGAGACTGCTATAATAGGGTAATTATGTTGGAGTTGGGATGTATATGTCTACTATTTTGCACAAACTCTTTCCAATATATTCTCAAGAAGAAGGAATTGTTTGAATTGTTATATAATTTATTCAAAGCTGCCACAGGTATAAGAAAAAGGTGCATAAATATTTCCATATGAACAGGGGAAGGGGATATATGGTAACCATTCATCTACCTCATGGATGGATAAACAAATGTTTAGGATTTTGTTTTATTTTTATAGTTTGTGATATGGCATCCAATGGTTGGGACAGAACACATTATACACAAATCCTGTTCACTCATCCCCTATGTCATTCCCATTGCAAGTGTTCAACTGTTTTGAGAATTTCATTGATGCAAGTTGTTTTGATCAATTCAGACTCCACAGATGTGATCTACATTATTCATTTAATGAAGGACATTTAAATCAAAGAAACTCGACTTGTGTTCTGGACCTTTTGGCGATTTAAAAGTCAACAGTTGGCAATTTTTTTTTCTAATTTAAAACATTATATTTTTCGTTGAAAAAATATAATCCAATGGTCGATCCTCACTAAATCCGTGGTATCCGGACTCGACGATGAACCACCAATGGGCCATCTTGGCGAGGAATCATTCACAATTTTCTATCAAAATTGTGGAATCGCTTCCTCTCGGCCAGTGAATTGTGATTTGTCATGATTCAAGAAAAAGTCAAATAGTGGGATGTCTTCCAAAGCCCTTGCTTATCCCTTGCTCAGTCGAAGCTGGGCAACTCCTTGGAATCAAAGGGTGTGCCACAGGTTTACACCGACGGAAAGCGACCGTAAATACGGCAGGCTTAGCCAGCACGACTAGCTCTTTGATCACGATGGTGGTTTCCCGTCCTTCATGGATGCTGTCATCCGGTTAATGATATATTGTTTTGTGGATGATGAGCCCCAACAAAAATTACCTCAAACTTATTACAGCCACTACAATTTCATTTAATATCATGTAAAACACAAAATGTTCTATCCTAGTGCCACTTATCCTATATATATATATATATATATATATATATATATATATATATATATATATATATATATAATTCTTTTGATGAGAATTTACAAGTAGTTGTAAATTATTATTTTTCTCATGTATTGCAAAATTAAAAATTAGTTGCATATGAAAAGTATAAGAAATTATTTGAATTGGTTCTCTAATTCTTGACATTTTTAAAATTAAGGTTTATTTTCTAATCATGATTTTCTTATTAGGGTTCCCGAGTAAACGCAGAAGAGGAGGAGTATAGCTACTGTGACTAAATTGACCGTGCTGGATCCATCTATACGGTCCGATTCGATCAAAACAACTTGCATCATAAAGATTTAAGCGGGGCATGAGTGAAACCGATTACTGGATCAGATCACCCAACCAAAACCGTGCCCTTGTCATTTAAAAAGAAACAAACCAACGCACGAGCCACACTCGCATCCTGCCAAATGAGTCAATGACCCTCAGAACCCGTATTACGAAACGTCAAATTGGGGGGGGTGGCTTGTTGTTATTTTACGAACAGAGCGTGGGGCTTTTCGGTATATTGAAACCACATGACCAACGTGGGTATTGCTCGTGGAGCCCACATGCATGGATGACGTCATCGATTCCCCCCTCTTAACAAAATACTTGCCGTTTGCTTGCTTCTAACGGAAGCCACACGCGCACTCACACACACAGGGAGAAGGAAAGGGCGAGCGAGGGCGTTTTTGAAAGGGCGGGCTCCACCGTACCCATTCAACTCTCTCTCTCTCTCTCTCTCTCGCGGGAGTCTCCCCTGTTCTCTTTGAATCATCATCATCATTTGTGTGTGTATAATGATCACGATGCATCTCTGCTCTGATTCTCTTAGTCTCTACCCGAATTTAGATCGTTTAGTTTTGAGAGGAGAAGCTGTTTCCCGGGATGCGTGTTTAGTTTGATGCGCTTTCCATCCTTGTAATATCTACTGCTCCTTTTTTCTCTTCGCTCGAGTTTTTTGATCGATAACACCAAGAATGGAAGGGTTGCAGGCGGAGGGATTAGACGCGGTGATCAAGATGGAAAGCGTAACGGACGCAGACCCCGCCCTCCCCTATTGCCGCAACTCGCTTTTCCGAAATTTGCCGCGGTATTGGTTTCATATATGTGTGTGTTTCTTCTTCTAAATCTAACTTTTGATGGTAAGAAACAGTAATTGGTTTGGTTAGTTTTTTATTTCTTGGTTTCTTGTTCGTTGGTAGCAACGGTAGTTTTTTTTTTTCATTCTGCGTTGTGTTTCCGTGATGAAACAGCTTAAATTTGATCTTTTTTTACATGCTGGAAATTTCGTTCTATTGATTTTAGTTGTAGGGGAGTTGGAATCATTAAGATTAACAGATGAAAGAACCCGAAAAGGGAGACGTGTGATATAAGAATTGTTGTGTCTCTTCATTTTTTTTAGCATTTGCTTTAATGGGGATGTGAGTTCTGTCAGGAGTGAAGCTGTGAAAGTGCTCTTGTACCGATTTGACATGTATAAGAACATAGCCAAGCTTGTTTCTTTCATGATTGGTCCCATTTGTAGAAGGTTAAGAGTGTGCCTTGGAGTAATGAAGTTGGAAAATGTAGCGGGGAGTACCTGGAGAACACCACATAGGAAGCATGACAATCATGGGTTTTGTAGGAGAAAAATCAAGCCACTAATGTGGAAGGTTTCTTTCATCTAGAGATGGATAGAAATAGAACGATGCAGACGGTATATATAAGTATCCGCTGCTTCTATGCATAATTGGAGTAATAAGTGTGGCACCTATAGCAAAAGCTGAAATTAGCAGCATGTTAGTGCCTTAATGGATAATGCTAGTCGTGCAAATATAGAACTTATATGCTTTTGTATAGGAAAATGCCGTCATCTCAGGTGTGTTTGGTTTGCTACTTGCCTGAGCATACATTTCGAATGGACTATGCCAACAATGAGCTCACTGGCTGCATATAGTTCATAATTGATTGGAATTTGTACTGTTGAATCGATATTTTAAAGGCAAAGGCGTGAGATATATGGACAAGATACAGAAGTATTGATGTGAATCTTATGGGGAAAGTTTTTTGCTCCAGTTAATTCAATAGCTTACTGTTTGTAGCCCCGTGTAATGTGTAGATAAATTCATGCCTGTGATTCCATTTCTGCTTCTAATTTTTGTTGGTTTTTCTTTTTCACTCTTATGATGTTTAATTTTTTATGTGATCTTGCATGTTTATCATTGTAATGTTGATGGAGTCTGAGTTTCTCAGCTTATTTGTCATATTTTTTTAATGTAAACAATAAAAGGTCTTGCGCATCCGCTTGCTAAATGTTTCTTCAATTTATCATCTGTAGGAGGACCAGGGGTCCTACTAGGAGGTCTTCAAAAGGAGGCTGGACAGAGGAGGATGTGAGTAGTTGAAACCCTGTTACTGTTAAAACTTTGCTGTATGTCATACAATTTGTTTTGCTGGTTTGGAACAGGACAAGATTTTGACAAGAGCTGTCCAAATATACAAAGGAAAGAACTGGAAGAAAATAGGTTTGTGGAGTGCCCATTGTCATGACTACTTTCCATTGAATTGCTTAAGATTTCTGAGAGAAAATTTCTTCTCGACTTTTTTTATTTTGTGAGAACAAAATTTGAGATGCGTGCATGACAAAAAGAAACAATTAAATATAGAACTATGTTTCCCTTTTAATGCTATCCGTAGCTGTAGGACAACAGCTTCAAATGTTTAATGAAGAACATGTGATTACTGATGTTTGAGTGCGACAGGAGAAGAATGAATCTGAAATTGTTCTAGTGGTTCCTTAGTCCCCATTTATTTCATTCCCGTGGAAGGGAAAATCCTTTCATGGGAAAGGGCACAACTTTTTTAAAAGTTCTGCCAGCATGGCTTTCCCATGGGTGGAGATGTGAAGGAATTTTGACATGAAAGGGCTCTGGAGGTGGGGAAACACTGGGTCCTGCTTGGGCCAGCATGGATTTTTCACTTGTATTATTTGGTTGTTTGTTTCAACCATGATGGGATGAGATTTCCAGTGTGGCACTTTCTCTTGACACTTGCCTGAAACAAGCAGGCCCTTAGCATCTTGCCTCATTGGAAAAGTGTTTTTGTGGCTAGTGATGTTGTCTCAATTCTATACAGCAAACCCAGAAAGGTGTTCCTCAAAAAACATTATTTTTTTGTTGTTAACACTGAAAATTGCTTTTAACATGTGCTTGCTGATTGTTCGAGGAAAGGAAAGTAAATCTGTTGATTCTGTTCTATGGATCTCAGGGTCCATTTGAAACTTAAGAAACTAAACAATGATCTGTGGAATGACTGTGGTGGTATTTTAGGGGGAAAAGGGAAATCAAAAGCTTTTCTTGATGAAATTAAAGTTAGGTGCGACCCTGTTTACATTGCTAGAATTGCTATATAGTATATACTTTTCTCTAATTTCTGTGCTGTGGCATTTTCTTGATGGCCATGGATGCATTCTTATTGAAGAATACAACTTGGATCTCTTTCTTCTGAAATATAGATAGTATTTGCAGGTCTATTGCACTTCATGCTTTTTAAGCAACAAGTCTTTCTTTTTTTGTTATTTTTAGATTTTTGTATGAGCCTAAGGCTGTGTATTAGCCGGTTTTACAAGAAATATGTTTTGTTTTATATATTTGTATCTTATTTCTATGATTAGGGTGGTTTATGGCATGAATTCTACAAACTACTTATATTCTACGCTAGAAATGGTATGAAATTTTTTGACATTTAGGGCGTGTTTGACTGTGGAGATAAAGTTATCACTGGAGAAAACTTTGTCCAGAGGAAATTCTGCTCCTCAAAAGACGGGAAAAAATCTCCCGCCAACGCAAAAAGTGAGGAGGCTTTTCTTCCCTGTTTGATAAGGTGTGTGGGCCCCACACAAAAACCAAAAGTTTCTCCCTTGGGGAGAAACTTTTGGCTCCATCAAACACCCTCTTAATTTTGATGATGTAACTTTTACGAGATCAATTCAAGAAAATGTGTCGTGGTGTATGTTGTTTGCTGATGATATTGTTTTGATTGATGAGTCTAGAGCTGGGGTCAATGCTAAGTTAGAATTATGGAGACAGACATTGGAAGCAAGAGGTTTTAAGTTGAGTAAGAGTAAGACAGAATATATGGAATGTCGGTTTAGTAAGCAACAAAGTAGTGATGGGAGTGTAGTGAAGCTTGGTGAGCAAGAAATACCGGTGGATGATTGTTTCAAATATTTGGGATCTATCATTCAAAAGTATGGAGAAATTGATGGAGATGTAAATCATAGGATAAAGGTTGGGTGGATGAAATGGAAAAGTGCAACTGGAGTGTTGTGCGATCGTAGAATGCCATTGCGGTTGAAGGGAAGGTTTTATAGGATGACTATTAGGCCCGCTTTACTATATGGTACGGAATGTTGGGCTGCCAAGAGACATCATATTCAAAAAATGAGTGTAGCTGAGATGCGTATGCTTAGATGGATGTGGGGAAATACAATAAAAGATAAGATTCAGAACGAGGAGATACGTAAGAAGGTAGGCATTGCACCCATTGAAAATAAGATGAGAGAGAATCGTTTACAATGGTTTGGACATATTCGGCGAAGGCCTAATGATGCTCCAGTTAGAAGGATGGAGAAATGGGAAAATATATTAGTTAAAAGAGGTCGGGGTAGGCCTAGGAAGACATGGATGGAGACGATAGGAAAGGATATGAATGCTTTGAACCTCACCGAGGACATGGCATTGGATAGAAATGATTGGAGGAGAAGGATTCATGTGGAAGACCCAGAATGATTTTCTTTTTTGGTTCATATCGCCGACCCCAATTGGTTTGGGATGAAGGCGTAGTTGTTGTTGTTGTTGTTTGTTGTTTTTCTCGTTTGACCATGTTGTGACTTTTCTTCAAAAAAATTGAAACGAATGACTTCTGGACAATAATAAAATCTATACTGGTATTTGTGACTCATCTGAATTCCAGCTTCCTATTTGTTGCTTGATTGATAGCATTGGTAATCATATATTACAAGTGGGAAAAATTAAGATCAAATTTCATTGCTTGTACAGTAGGACATAGATGCATATCAAATGGGTTATAGAATTCTGAACAGTGGATAGCTTCAAGCAAACAGAAGCTTCTGCCTCGAGAGCTATCTTCTATTTCTTCATGATTTACTTTGTGTGCATATGGACTAATAATCTAACATCTCCTCTATTCCAATGATGTTCTTGTAGGAGATTTGCCTTGTCATCAAGTTTATGATGCTTATAAAACACATCATTCTGCTGGCATGTATCAGTGTTATTTTATTTCTCACAGTTAAGTTATCTTCTCTAACCATGTTTCTCATGGCTTAATCTCTTTCAGCTGAGTGCTTCCCAGGTCGAACAGATGTTCAGTGCTTGCATCGTTGGCAGAAAGTTCTTAATCCTGATCTTGTTAAGGGACCTTGGACCAAGAAGGTTCTAGCTCGATTTTCTTGAATGCTTCTCCTTTTACAACCAAATACTGCAAATCTGGATAGAATTTATCATTTTTGTTTATATTTGGCTTTCAGGAAGATGATTGTATCATTCAACTGGTTGAGAAATATGGGTCAAAGAAGTGGTCCTTTATAGCAAAATCACTGCCAGGACGAATTGGAAAGCAATGCCGAGAAAGGCAAGTCACCTTATTTGTTGAACTGGTACCAGATGTTTTCATTCTCAAATGTATCCTTGACTCTCTCTCTCTCTCTCATCCATTTCTTTTACAGTTTATGCACCTCCTTATTTGAGAAGTTTCATGCTTCATTCAGTTATGTTGCAGTTTTTTATCTGTATATTTGATATAACATTATCATTTTATATTAAGCATTGCGTCAATCCATCTAATACTTAATTTTAAAGTGCCATGTAGCTTATTTTTGTGTATCTTATTAATTACCTGCTCTTTGCGTTTGTGGTCCTTCCTTTTTTCTGCGTCAGGTGGCATAACCATTTGAACCCTAATATCAAAAAAGATGCTTGGACAAAGGAGGAGGAGTTGACACTTATTCGTGCCCATGAAATATATGGTAGCAAGTGGGCAGAGATTGCAAAATTTATACCTGGCAGGTATCATTTGAAAGAAAATAAGTTCTGACATAAAGTTGGTTCCAGATTTATATCTTCACCAAGCTCTTGTAAACACACAAGAAATCCACTCAAATTTTCAAAATGCACTACTATATTATGGAAAAAGCCTTGGAATATTTGCTTTGCATCATTGACTTTCTACATGTTGTTTTTGTCTAAGATACAACTGTCTCACTCACTAAAAAATTCCTGGGAGTATTGAGCTACCATAAATAAAAAATTATCATCTGAGCAAAATTGGATGTCACGTTTGGTAGTAAATTAAACATTGAACATACAGATAATGAGGTTCTAAACCTTTTTTTCCAAATTTGTAAGTTCATTTGGGCATTTAGTCCTTTTTGAGAAAGGTCATGCATCCGAAAGGCATTTAGTTTTCTTTCATGTGCATTATGATATGTCCATTTTATGGATTAGCTGTTCCATGGATGTGGTGAATTGGAGATGCTTGGTTATTTTCTGAATCAAGCATAGAAGAGGGTTGACATGTAATATTAGGGATAAAATCTGAAGTAGCATGATGTTTCTATCTAAACAGGTCAGATAACTCAATAAAAAATCATTGGAACTGCTCTATAAAGAAAAAGCTTGACTCATATTTGTCTTCTGGTCTTCTGCGAAAGCTGCCTGAGACGTCTCCTCAATTACCTGAATTATCTGGTTCTGTCAAAGAAGAACATGGTGGAGCTGAAGAAATGTCAAGACAAAGGAGCCAGAGTTCTTTACTTGGCTATTCACAATATTTAGATCTAAACAGCAAATGTGAAACAGATTCCATCAGTGTTATTCCTGAAATTGCAAGTGTCATTAAGCAGCACTCTGTTTTTGAGTCTGATCGAACAGAAAAATATACCTTGGAATCATCTATAGTGACGAAATACCGTGTGAATGCTGTTGCAAATGCTTCTTTTGATGTGAAAAAATTTTATGGCACCGTCCTGGATGAGCCACAGATGCATATATCCTTATCTTCTGTTGATGGCATTTCAAAACCCACAGCTGTGAAAGCTGACTTTAGAAGCTCAAGAGATTCTTTTAGTACTGCATGTTCAGAATATTCCCATCATGCAAATATGTCTGAACTCTGTGGATCTACCTCAAAGGAGGATTCTTTGCACTTGAAATTACACACAAAGAGATGTGATAGCCAGAGTGGGCACTCTTCCAGATCTCCTTGTAAATATGATTTTTTGCACACTGCATCTCCATGTGACCATGGTCAACATTCTTTAGAGCAACCTGTTGGCAGTAATAAATGTGATAATGCTTTTCGAAGGAAGATTTCTGACTCTCTTTTCATTGAATTTGGATTGTCTAAGAAAATGAATAAGGATGGATTGTCGAGGAATCATTTGGTCTTCCAAGATACTATGTCTGATGGCATAGATTTCAGTGCTTGCTCAATCTCAAATTCTGGTATATCTGAAGAAAATGGGGTGGTTTTTCATCAAAATGGTGTTCAAAGCATCCCACTTCACTCACGGAATGTTAACTTTGGTCCACTCTGTTATGAACCACTTAAACTAACATATGAGGATGTTATTAAGATTGCACTTGGTGATAAAGGCAATGTTCAGTCAGATCACACTCCAGTTTATGCTCAAGAGAGGATGCACTGCGCTCGTTACTCAACTCCTGACAATTACTCGACTGGTATTCCTTTGAATGGGATGCACATTGAATCTTTTCTAAAGACAGCAGCTGAGAGCTTTTCAAATACTCCATCTATTCTAAGAAAAAGACCAATCAGAAGATCCAAACTGTCGCCATCTTTCACCTCAAGTGAAGTTTCTCTTTCTAAAGAACAGGTAGGTGATTTATGTTCTCAAGGAGGGTGTGGTAGTCATGATCAAGAATCAAGGTCTGCAGTGTCAAGTTTATGTGAGAATATGGATCATGAATGTGCGAGTAGTGCAGGGACCAGACATGGAAAACGTCTTTTTGTTTCTCCTCAATACTCTCTGAAACTGAGGCATATTGATACAAAATGTGTTGAGAAGAAACTGGAGTATCTTTTTGATGCAGAGGCGCTGAATGATGCCAGCCCTAGATGCAGTAGTACTAATAGTGAAAGCAATTCTTCTGATAATCATCTTTATTTGAGTAACAAATCCATTGTTCCCGACAAGGTGAATGTACCACTGGATAAATGTGAAGATTTATGCAGAGAGCTTTTGCTGAGCCACTGTGGACAGAAACAAGCAATTAGACATCCATTGCTGTGAGTAAACTCTTATTTTCAAATGATTGTCTGGTTCTGTAGGAGTTTGTGCTTATCAGCATTTAGCATAGAATCAATTGATTCCAATAATATCAATAGCTATTTTGTAGAAGCAATGAGCAATACTTCTTTTCTTTCTTGACCTTTTTTAGTTCATGAACTGAATTGATTTGTCGCATGCATTAGCATTTTTTTATAAACAGTTAGGGGTAATCTTATTCTCTTGTCTAAGATTTCTTTAGTTCTTACTCCGTACTTCGAGCTCAATTCAAAGACTGAATCTAGGTGAGGTCATGTTATACTAATCAACCATTTAACCATGTCAGAAGAAAGGTGATGCAAAATGAAGCCTTTATATTTTGACCAGATGCATCATCCACCAGCTTATATATGATATTCAGGTTTCTTTTTTGGTCAAGGAAAAAGGATCTTGAAGTTCACTGCAACTATGATACTGTTTATAGATGATGAGTTTGACTTCTTTTGTAGATTGTTCATCATGCACCACCACTGCCTCACCAAAATCCAAGTCCTATATGCATTTTTTTTTCACAGGATAATTGATGTAATGATATATCTTAGGGTAAAGGGTGTTTGGCATTTCCTTGTCTTTTCTTTTGATTGTGATTAGGGGTGTCAACGGGTTGGATCTGGTTCAGATTCAGGTGTCCTAACCTGGATCTGTTTTGAGGTGCGGGTATCGGGTCCGGACCTGGATCTTATTGGGTCTGCTATAAGAAAAACCATACCCGAACCTTATAAGGATTACATGAACCAGATCCAGTCCATACCTGGTAAAATAATATTAATTTATCTTTTTATATTGAAAAATCACGGGTCTTGATCGCAACTGGGGCTGGACCTGGGTCTAGTATGAAATTTTACAAACCATACCCACATTCATATACTAATCAGACCCTTTGGATCCGTCCTTATTTCTAATTGGACCTCCTTTTTTCAGCACTAAACCCTGACCTTATAGGGTACCATATGGGTCGGGTCAGGCCCAATCCAATCCGTTGACACCCCTAATTGTGATGCGGGGGGATGGGTGGGGAGGGACTGTCAAAATGTGTTGTTGTGCACCAAAAGCTTCCGAATGTCCACCTTTTGGTCATTGTATTTGCATTATTTCAAAAACAAATTTTGAATTTCTAGGCTAGCACTATACTCAAGCCAAATGCACGCATAAGAAAGTAGTTGCGATTCATACCATCCTAGGGTGGCATAAGATGGAATATTTAAACCACCATCGATGCCACCTATAGGTGGCATTTTTGCAATGTTTGATACGTGAGATGTGGCACCTATAGGCAGCATGTACGTAATGGTGTATAAACTATAAAGGGTCCATTAGCCGAGGACCCTAACTAAATTTACTTATGCATAATGGTGCAATGTAATGCAACACCCGATAGAGTGGCATATGTGTAATTTTGGACCAATATCAACACCGCCTGTGGATGGCACTTTTGTAATATTTGATACATGAGAGATGCCACCTATATGCATTATATTTTTAATTTAACGTAAGAAAAGGTCCATTAACATAAGGAGCCTAACTGAATCTACTATATATATGGGTGCAAATATGCAATCTGATGTCATATCATAACTGAGTTTCATGGAGTTTTCTCTCATTCTCAACATGGTGTTTTCTCCTTCTTCCTTCCTCCTTCCTCCTCTAATCAAGTTCTTTAGACTATAGTCACTTAAGGTAATTTCTCGGTGAGGGTTTTACTCAGAGAGATTTTCAATAAGTGGTTTTTTCTCAAGAAAACCTCAAGAATTTTTAAAAAATTTAAAATATAAAAATAATAAGAAAGATAAGAAAATAATAGGTTTTGTATCACTTTTCTTGGAAAAATATAAGAAAATAAGTTTGAACAGTTTTTTTAAAAAGAAACAAAAATACAAAAATTGGGCTTAAAATATATAAAAATAAGAACTATGTGAAAAATATCACAAAATATTGTGATAATATCATGATATTATCACAATATTTTTATTTTTGGTAATATTTTGAAAATATCGCAATATCTTGCCGATATTATCGGCTGGCCTGAAATTGCCGATATTAACACAATATTTTCAAAATATCAGCGATATCATTGGCACTGCTTTAGACCATCTCCCTGGCAGCGTACACTTCTTGCCTCTAGGATTTATCCACCTTAAGGAGAAGAACCTTTCCACAATATGCAGATTCAGTTTTAATTCCTTTGCTTTAGACCATCTCCCTGGCAGCGTACACTTCTTGCCTCTAGGATTTATCCACCTTAAGGAGAAGAACCTTTCCACAATATGCAGATTCAGTTTTAATTCCTTTGTTTTTGAACAGTAATTTTAGCTGAAGCACAGAAGAAAGAAAATGACAACAGAAATATTCCAATCGACAACTGTGTTGGGTTTTATGCATGGAGACCAGAACTAGTAATTATGTATGTTGGAGATTAATTCTACAGAATGGGTAAAAGAACATAGAATTTGCTATTTGCTGTAGTATCTACCAGTGAATCAAGAATAAGAAACCAGAACTGGGAACTGCAAGTCGATCCGACATGGAACGTTTCTGAGTGCACTTGAATTAATATCAAGCTATTTGGAAAACATGATTAGGAGAGAAACATGTTGGATCAAAAGATTTCGTCTGTTTAGTCCTTAATGCGAATTATCGTTCCGTTTCCATTCTCAAATAAGGCATTGTTGTGCATGATTCCAAATCAATGAGCAGTTGGAAACTTGCAACCCTTTCTGCCCTGCGTCTAATGCAAATTCTGTTGCAGTTAAAAAATTAAGCTTATATAAAGTTTTTAATCAGGTTCTTTGACAGCATAATAATAACTGCTTCAGACAACCCGTAAAAATAGGGAGCTCTGTGTGTGTGTGGTGCAGCACACCAGCACATCTCTAGTGTGTCTTTTGGGTTTTAACTGTTGCTTGCATTCTGATGCTGCAGCTGGATGTTTTAGATGGTACAGTCATTCTGTTGCAGAGAAAAACCTTGCTTGTCATATGTATTGAGGATTCAGATGTAACTTCATGCATGAGATGAGATAATCTTTTTTCATTTTTAATGCATTCCTTAGTACGTTTGATGTGGTTTGCTAGACCCTATGTGGAATTAGATGGGCGTTATTACAAGTGGGTCTCATACTGGAGTGTGAATCACAGCCAACCGGCGTAATTCATCAAGGGGTTTTCTTGTGCTAATTGGTGATTGGCTTTTGACTGAATTCCTCTACTCTGAAAAAGTATATAGTGAGTTCTGGCTGAGTTGGCTAGTCCATGTGTCAATTACTATGACTGCTGCAAGTTTGCTCAACAGATTGCACTACCTTTTAACGAATTTAGTATGTGAAATTTATTATTCACCCTTGGGATTTTATGGCTGGCATTTTTCTCACATCCTTAATATCATACAAGTTACATGTTTGCATTTTTCCTGAATGCAGAGACAGCTACAAATTGTATTTTTCCTGAATGTAGAGCCAGCCGCAAATTGTATTTTTCCTGCATGCAGAGCCAGCTACAACCCCAGATGCTATACCTTTTATCATGTGAAGTTGATCTTGTCTCAATTCATGGTTCTCCAAATGCTAGCAAGCTGAAAGTATACTTCTCTTTTATGTCTGTTATCCTCTCGAGAACTCACGCATGTATGCACACTTGAATACTCATAAAGGCACTAAATAAATAATTTTTTCCTATTAACCTGTACTTCTTGCAGGTTTTATCGCCCAATCAATCAATCATAGCATGTTTCCTTTGTTGTTCACAAGAAAACCGGGTTGGGTCCAGAATGAAAATAGAGGGAAAGGAGCAGGTCTGGTCTGGTTATTTGGACCCTGGGGTTAGAATAGAGAGGAGTGGGTTAGGGAGAAGATGGGGGAACATATCCCAACAAGGATTCAGTTGAGACTCAAGGGGAGCGAGAGAGTTCGGCGGGGAAAGAAGAGAGGATAGGCATAGGAATAAAGAGAGGGATGGGATTCAAGCCACTTAGAAAACTTGGGCTCCAATGTAAGCCCCTACCTGAAAATTGGTATAGGCTAACTTGATCCCCAAGTCATTCTTATCCATTAGACCCAATCCAATCCAAACCCATATTGATAATGGGTCAGATTCAGATCCTAGTTACTATCTTATTTAGACCCAAACCACAAATACGCTGCTCCTTTCCGGAGTTACTTCTTTTTGGATAGTCTAAGGGAAAAACACCCCCCTCCCCCTCTCCGAGGTGTACAACCAGCTTCGTCCTTGCGTCAAGAGATGCCTTACTGTGGGTTTCAAACTTGTCACGTTAGCCCTTGTGGTTGTGGGCTACCCCTACTATTTCTAGTCTGCTCTAATCCTAGTTTTCCAGGCTTGACCGCAACCTACTTCCACTTCATTGTCTCACGACACGTTCACTTGTCCCTATTGATGTTGGATCTGACCAATTACCACTATACTACAATGGGATCCGACTCTGCTGTTTGGGAGCAGTGGTGCTGCCAAAATGCTGCATTGAAAATGGAGTTGGCCGCCCCAACACCACATTTCAACACCATCCACATCCACATGGGGATGTTTTTGGCAACTCCATCTCTCAACAACACAGTTGGCAAAACAATATTTTGGCAACACATGAAAATGGTGTTTTCCATCTCAGTGCAGGGCTCCCAAACAGAGCCTTAGTGTAAAAACAACATATTTATAGTGGCCTAGGAGCTCTACTTGGGGTATGAGGACACACTTGTCACTCTAGATCGTATCCAAAAATTCAGGATTTCCTTAGTAAATTGGCGTGATATTTGAAAACATACAGCTGAGATAACCATCACTTGTCAGTTGCATTTTTTTCTATGTTGCATTCCCTATGGTGGCAAGTATGTGGAGATGCATTCTATCCAGGTTTGCAAGGAAACGAGTTCCATGGTGGCCACTTGCTCAAGAAGTTGGATGGTGGTTTTGCATGAATTTTTTTTTCCATAACATGGCCAAGGGAATTAAGGCCCCTTACTTTTACAACAGTTAATCAACCACCTACATACCACAGTGGGGTTCGAACTTTGCAATGTCCCATTGTATGGTGACGTGCACTAACTGCTTCTACCATACAAGCGAAGCCCCCATTGGTTTGGCATGAAATTTTGCCCAGGATGGTTACATAAATGTGGGAACAAGATCCTACATATTGAAGTTCAGAGTTGTCATGATGGATGCTCCTTTTCTCTTTCACGATTGAAAAAGGATGTTTGGCATGCTTATACAAAGAAATTTGTTAAATTATGTTGGGACAATGATACTTTAGTGGGACCAACAGGGGCGCCGCTTGTCTAGCAGGAGCAGTTAGTGCACGCCACCTTGTGTTGGGAGGTTTCAAGTTCGAATCACAATGGTATATGGTTGTATAACTGGTAGGGGTCTGATTAACCCCAGCTTTCTCTGTCGAAAAAAAAAAATGATACTTGAGTGGGGTTTCTTTTTTCTTGAATAGACAGGGAAAAACCACCTCTCTCATTGAGTTCATTAGCCTAAAACTGTAGGTCCTTCTTGTCCACTAGGGAATACCTTGCAGCAAATTACATACACCCCTGGAATTCGAACTCACCACATCCTTGGTGAGTTTCACGATATAGTGGTAGAGTCCATGTCGACTGATACTTGGTTATTGTTAAAATATGGCCTCATTCCTATACCTTGGGCCTCAGCCAATCTTATGGGACCTAGGCCCGCAATTCTTTCCCATGTATATTGGAGTTGAGTATTCACTTCAGAAGAATTTCTGGGGTAGGTATATATCTATGTCACAATGGTATACAGGGGGAGACATGAATCAGATGCTCTCGGACAAACTGACGAGCACAAATCAAACATGTATGGATATTATTTTAGTATGTTTATTAGTTTTGATAATTTTTAGTTGTATTTAATAAAAATGTTTTTGTATTTTTAAAATAAAAAACAGTATTATATTTATTGAAAACTTGAAAAAAAAACAGTGTCCTCGTGTCCTATATTCTAAAACATTTACAAACTCGCACCAGTGTCACGTGTCAAGTCATACCACACTTTATGACACTGGTATATATAGTTGTTGGGGGTATAGGAAGACCTACGAACGATGGACATAAATGACACAAGAGTTTTTTTTTTTTTCATTCGGGAAGAAACATCCATTATAATTTGGAAATTACAGATATGGGTCAAGAGGTATCGTGTCGATTGTGGACTTGTTTCATTGCCTGCAGGATATTGGGATACCCCACTTTGCCGATCAGAAAAGTCTCACCATGAGCAGTTAGTGCACGTCACCTTGTGTTGGGACGTTGCAAGTTCGAATCCTAATGGTATAGCTGTATAACTGACCCCAGCTTTCTCTACAACAACAACTACGCCTTTATCCCAAAACAATTGGGTTCGGCGATATGAACCAAAAAAGAAAATCATTTTGGGTCTTCCACATGAATCCTTCTCCTCCAATCATTTCTATCCAATGCCATGTCCTCGGCGAGGTTCAAAGCATTCATATCCTTTCCTATCACCTCCATCCATGTCTTCCTAGGCCTACCCAGCTTTCTCTAAAAAAAAAAAAAGGTCGCACCATCGCTTTGGCGTTATAGCAATGGACACGTAATCCATTGAACATTGCATGAATGTCTTAAGCCAACCCATCTAGCCAAGTGCACTAAGCCCTTGTGAGCAACGTAGACTTGTTTAGGTCACCTGGCTTGGAATGGGATATTGTTCGATTCTTTTCCAACCACAAGTCCATATTGCAGTTTGAATTGTACATTTGAAGTGCTAACATGGGAAACCCATTAAAGTCTTTCTTTTTTTCTCCCCACTTTTCCTGTTAAGACAGTGTGACTCCAATAGGTCCAGCTGAATTATTCAAAGTCCTAGATACCTTCAAAAGCAAGATTTGATGTGCTTCTTACATATTGTTTGTGAAAATTGTTGCAAATTCTTTCTTCCAACAAAAGGGAATCACATTTCTACTTCTATTCAACCGGAAGCGTGTTTACATTAAGGGTACGTTTAGTTGCATCATGAATGGTTAAAAAGTGAATCTCATTTTATCAGTGCCCCAAAAGTTACTAAAACATGAAACTTTTTCGACATAAAATCTCAAAAGCAAACTTTATAAAAAGTGAGCTAGGATATAACCAAAAAAGTGAGATTTAGAAAATAAATTTTATTGGTATGAAATTCATTTTTTCATGAGATTTGAAATATCAAAACCAAGCATACCTTGAGGGTTTGTTTGAAAACTGGTAATTCTATGGAGATTATGTATTTATAAAGGTGGCTGGATTTGGCAGCTACCACCTCAAGGAGGTGGTAGCTATCACCTCCATTTTTTAGTGTAAATAAAAAAGGAGAGAGGACCTTACTATCTATCCCAAATGCATAAACACTTACTACAGTCACTATCCGCAACTCTAGGATCTATTCCGCTGTACATTTTAATAGTTTGAGAGGTATAAAAAAAAACAAGGTCAAACAAAAGAAACAAGACAAAACGGCTAAATCGAGTCAATGCGGTTTAGATTCAGTAAGTGTTTCAGTGTAATTTCGGTTCAGAACTGAAAGACTTTGGCCTAGGGGTTCTATAGATACCTAGGAACATGTGTGAGAGACTAAGATATAATCTAAACACATAAAAATGTTGTTGATAATTACTGGTTATAGGTTTAAAAAATTCAAGAGTTTCGGGCACCTGGTAAGATGCGATTTTTGGGTTTCGAGATCTAATAAACCAACAAAAGTTATTCTAAGGTTAAAGAATGGTTGTAGAGGTACTTTGAAAGTCTATAACAGATTGATAGAGTCCTCCATGTTTTGAAACTTGGACACATTATCTGCAATACAGAGAGGTTGTTTGAGTTGCCATAAAGACAAAACACACAATCCAGGCACTGGAGAAGTCTCTGCTTCAAAGAAAAGGCTAGACGTCCAACCCTTGCATAATGATATGTTAAAGAGTCTAGGAAAAAACAGAGGTTATGAGAGAATATAGAGAGCAGATTGAGAAACAAGAAAGAGAGAAGAGATAGAGACGTAGAGAGGGGAGGATACAACTAGAGGGAGAGAGAGATATAAGAACTTCAATAATCTTATTTCATAATGAAATAAGCTCCACCCTAGACCTCCTTATATGTTGAAGTTGAGTCATAATTAACTTGCACTTTATCTAATTTAGAAAAGTCAATAACTCATCTAAGTTAAAACTCTTATTCAATTAAGAACTCCACACTAATTAAGTGAACTAATTAAAGACTCTTAATTAAAAGCAATCAAATGAACTTCAAGAAGAGAGAGACATCTCCTAAGATTCTCTGGATTCATGCCCCCTCATGTGGGGCCCTTTTGCTAATTAACTTGCCTCTTGGTGATGACATGTGTCCAACTCCTCTTCTTTCTAACTGAGTCTTTAATCAATTAGCATTTTCTTAATTAGAGAAACTACATCGTTTGGTACGTCATCAACATGAGACTTACACTATGTTGATTGACCTTCATGAAAAGATATAAGAACAACGGTAAAATCTCAGTTTCACTTATACACCGTGAACTGAGATAATATATTGATATATATATATAACAAAGTGTACATGCCAAGGAAGGCTAATAAACCTTCCCAACAAACACATAATGAAAAGATCTATACATAGTCAATACATAGCCAAATTTATTAAGATATTCAACTATGATACACCTTTCCTTCTCTTGAGGATTCAATCTTCAACTGCTTCCTTGAATAGCGCCTGAGATATATCCCTACTCGTTGATCCATATTCTATAATTGTGGGATAGGACTTATCCTTATCCTTTTCATGCCCCTGCGAGCTCAGCGTGGGAGGACACACATTGAGCTTGGCTCGTAACTCAAAGAAGCGATTTACAGGTAAGGGTTTGGTGAGACCATCAGCAACTTGGAGAGCAGAGTTGGTAAATCGAATTTGAAGATTACCTTTTACAATATGATCTCTCACAAAATGAAAATTGATTTCTATATGTTTTTTGAGGGCATGAAAAACCGAATTTGAAGCCAGATACAATGCCCCCAAGTTATCACAACACAATTTTGGCGCAGTCTGAAGAGGATAAGCTAATTCATGCAAAAAAGATGACAGCCACAAGACCTCAGTTACAGCACATCCCAAGGCTTTATACTCAGCCTTGGTACTAGACCGAGCTACGGTTCATTGTTTACGCGATGGCACAGAGATAAGGTTCAAACCAAAATAAGCAAGAAAGGCGCCTGTTGACTTTCGATCATCTGGGCTCCTGGCCCAATCTGCATCAACATAGGCGTATAGACTCATTTTCGTAGAAGGCTGAAAATGGAGTTCGAAATCGAGAGTCCCTTTAAGATAACGCATAATTTGCTTCACAGCTGCCCAATGTGATGTAGTGGGCTGATACATATATTGACACACTTTGTTGACTGAATATGTCAAATTCAGAAGAGTAATTGTCATATATTGTAGAGCACCCAATATGCTTCGATAAAGTGTGACATCATGAAAACTAACTCCATCTGACTGTGAAAGCTTAGAACTCGTGCTCATAGGCGTTGGATATGGCTTAATGCCCATCGTTGCAGCTCATTGAAGAATAGATAATGCATAAGTGCATTGAGATAAGATTAACCCACATTCATGAGGAATCACTTCAATTCCTAGAAAATAACCGAGTCGCCCAAGATTCTTGATGGAGAAGGTTTGCCCAAGGCGAGAGATCAGATTTTGAATTTCGTTGTCGGAATTACCTGTAATGATAATATCATCCACATAGACTAGTATGTATAAACAAATTTTACCCTTTTTAAAAATACATAAGAAAGCATCAGAATGAGATGTGATAAAACCAAGATGCTTAAGATAAGTGCTGAGACGATGATACCAAGCTCTAGAGGCTTGTTTTAGCCCATATAGAGCTCGATCTAGCTTGCATACATAATCTGGATAATCAACATCTTCATACCCTTTTGGCTGATGCATGTACACATTTTCAGAGAGAAACCCATTAAAAAAGGCGTTGTTAAAATCTAGTTGATGTAGAGGCCAAGAATATTGAACTACAAGGGCAATTAAAACTCTAATTGCAGTTGGTTTTATCACCGGACTAAAAGTTTCCGAATAGTCAATTCTGGCCTCTTGATGAAAACCTTGAGCCACTAATCTTGCCTTGAACCTTGCCATGGACCCATCAACATGATGCTTTATTTTATAAACCCATTTTGACCCTATAACATTAAACTTAGGATCAGGAAGAACCAGATGCCATGTGTGGTTTTGCATAAGTGCCTTGTATTCCTCGTCCATAGCGTTTTGCCAACAAGGTTGAGTTGAAGCTTCTTGATAGGTTGAGGGTTCAACTTGAAGAAGATTAATATTTAGGCAAGTAGGACATATAGGATGGAGTGTATGGCTAAAAGCTTTTAGTTTTAAAGACCCAGTCATGGATCGTGTGACCATAGGGTGAACATGAGAACTAGGACAATTTAAACTAGGAGCATTTGGATCAGTTTCTACAATGGGAGATTCAATGGGAAGGCTGGTAGGTGTCTACATCTCAGGGTCATTGTGTAGACCTTTTGTATGAAGTATAGTCTCAGATGGGTCAATATTAAGGTTTCCTAAGGTTTGTGAGGATTGTCTTGATGAAGTTGTAGGATGCATAAGGTTAAAGGAAACTTGATTTTTGGACTCAGGTTCAGCAGTTGACAATGGATTTGCTGACTCAGATTCGGTAGTTAGCAAACCAACTGCTTCACTTTCATCATTAGAGACAAAAGATGAGAAATATATTTTCCACTGACTTAGATCCTTGAGTTCCTCTTCCGAATGTGGCATATTCTTGAACCTTTTATATTCATCAAAATAAACATGGCGAGATATATTCTCTGAGAAGAGGGATCATAACATAAATAACCATGATGTCTTGATCTATAACCTACAAAAATGCATGGCTTAGTTTTGGGCTGAAATTTGTTTGCATTGTACGACGTCAATAATGGATAACAAACTGATCCAAAAATTCTGAGATGCTTATAATCAAGAATAGTCTTGAAAACCATCTCATATGAGGATTTTCGCTCAAGAACGAGTGTGGGAAGTCTTAATCACATACGTGGCAGCTCGAAAAGCTTCTACCCAAAATTTATAAGATAAACCAACATCATGGAGCATACTTAAACCAGTCTCTACTGCATGGCAGTGTTTCCACTCCACTAGCCCATTTTGCTCAGGAGTATGCAGGCAAGAAAATTGATGCAATATTCCATGATTTTGTAAAAAATCTTCAAGATGACTGCTAGTAAACTCCCCTTCATTATCTGGACAGAAAACTTTAATAGCCACTTCAAATTGCCTTTCAACTATATTCTTAAAGTTCATAAAACATTTAGCCACATCGGATTTATTTTTCAAAGGAAATAATAACCAAGTGAAACGAGAAAAATCATCAACAATTAACAAATAAAATCTAAAACCTTCTCTAGAAGCAATTGGGGCAGACCCCCACACATCAGCATGAAGAAGGCCAAGAACATGAGTGGCACGCGTAATAACATGCTGAAAAGGAAGTTTGTGAGCTTTGTCAACAAGACAATGTTCACAATTTTTATTCTCCTTATTGGACTTGACTGAAATCAGCTTTTTGGAATGAAGAAATGACACAACTTTCTTTTTTGCATGTCCTAGATGCCTATGTCAGTCTTCAAAGGTGTTGACATGCTTTGATAAGTCTGCCATAAATGCCTTCCTTTCTACCTTAATTGAATATAGTCCCCCATAAGATTTTGGCCCCTTGTGCAGAATTTTGCCTGTCTGAACATCCTTAACCAAAAATTCATGAAGAGTAAATTCAAAAACACAGTTGTTATCGACAGTAAACTGTCCCACAGATAATAAATTTTTTGCAATTTCAGGAACATGCATAACACGATTAAGCTGAAATTTTGAGTCTTTTAGTGTGCAAACAAAAATCACCAATATGAGCGATAGGCAAAGAATTACTGTTGCCAACTATTATGGAATCTCCACCTTGATAAACAGATTTGTTTGACATCTGCTGGTCATCTGAAGATATGTGATTCGTCGCTTTTGTATCAGGATACTAGAACTCTTCACTACTTTGTTGAAGAGACATTAACGAAAAGGCTTTCAGAATGTCATAACACGTTTTGACAGAGTGTCCCTTGCATCCACAAAATTAACACTCTATTGTTGATTTCGATCCTGATTGATTGTTAGATCCAACATATGAGAAATTTTGATTTGACTAATTGTTTCTTCTTCTTCCACAACCTCTAAAAAAGGCTCGCCCTCTCCCTCTTCCACGAGAGGAGAAAAAAACAATGTGAGTAGCTTCAGTGGTCTCAAGCTTCTTGGTCTGCATCATCAGCACCCATTTTTCTTGGTTCAAAAGAAGATCATACAACTCCCGGAATAGCCAGATTGCTGGATTGCTGGATCATCAGCCCCGCCTTTGTCATCGGACCATCGGCAATAGCCAGATTGCTGGATCGCCACGACCGACGATCGCCATCTTCATTTGTATTTGGAGGAGAAAGAGCGAAATAGGGTTTTCTGAAACCTCGTGTTTCAGGTTCTTTTAAACCTGTTTTGGTTTACTGGGTCCCGGTTTAGAATCAGACCCGCCCCACCCGAATCTGATCCATAAAGTTATAAGGATCGAATCCGGGATTTGGGTTGGGGACCCGCTCTATTCCGACTCGAATCCGGTTAAACTCCGGGTCTGCCCAGGATCCAGTTACAAACTGGGTTCGACCCGGATCCGGTTAATATCGGGTCCAACCCGGATCCAGTTCAAAGTCGAGTCCAACCCGGATCTAGTTTGAACTGGTTCTGACCCGGATCCAGTTCAAAGTCGGGTCCGACCCGAATCCAGTTTGGACTGGTTCTGACCCGGATCCAGTAGGGTTCATGCACTATTTGGCCTGAACCGGATCAGGGACTGATTCGGCCCCTTCCGAGACCGGTTTAGAGCCATTTTTGACCGGTTCCTTCTAGTTTCTCACCGGTTTTGAGATGCTAAGATCCTATTTTCATAAATATAAGAAAATACAAGGATTTTGGTAAACGGTTATAGGGTTTTTATGAACCTTTGTTTATACTTGACACCGATTCATAAGGTTCAGAACCAGTTCGGACCCTTGGATAACCGGTTCAGGGCTGTTTCAGACCGGTTCAGAGTGCTTTCAGACTAGTTCCTGCTTAACGACCCAGAGTTTTACCCATTTAAGCTTGTTTTTGTTATTGTTTATGCATTTGTTTAAAATTATGCATGCGTAAATGATTGTTTAATATTGGCATTAAGGATAGTTAGATGACTTAGTGTATTCACGTCACCAAAGTGACTGAATACACGTATGTCGCCAAAGAATTTTGACACTATCATACAGTTTAAGCCAATATTAACATTGTACTTAGATTCATGAAACGATAAAAGACCCAAATGTAGTTTTATCATGTTTGGAATTTAAGTAGGGTGAAATAAGGTAAATGTGTCAAGATACATCACACATGTATATCTAAAGCTACCTTATGTCGATGGTCTAACTTCACAAGAACCTTAGTTTTATCGAATATGGTGGGTAGGCGAAGTGGTTTCATGCGTCAGAGTTCTTACCAAAGTAGGACTCCGATGACCCCCTTAATTCGCCTGAAAATAAGCATATTAAGGGCCTTTATTCTTTTGCTTTTTCCATTAAAGTTTTAGTCTCGTATGAATGCTTCTTGATACATGTCTTTTGTCGTGCAGTTTCTAGTTCTATGATTTTAGATGGCTCTAGCTGTATACCTTTTCTAGATGTATCAAATTTTAGTAATTGAAAAGAGAATATTCTCTTTACATTAGGGTATATGGATTTAGATCTGGCCCTAAGGATAGATGAACTCGCTGCCCTAACTGATCAAAGCATTGTTGATCAAAAGAGTGTTTTTGAGAAGTGAGAGCGCTCAAATAGACTTAGCATGTTCCTTTTGCAATCTAAGGTGGCTAAGAATATTTGAAGTGTCATCCCGCAGTGTAGAACAGTGAGAGAATTTCTGAGTGTTATTGAAGCACAATTCATGAGTTCAAACAAGGCCAGAGCCAGTACCCTGATGTATAAGCTCATATCTATGAAATATACTGGAGGGAGAAACATTCGTTAGCACATTTTGGAGATGAGGAACATAGTGTCTCAGCTGAATGACATGAAGTTGACCATCTCTGGAGTCCCTGACTTTTGAATACGCATTGGTTGGAAATAAACGTATCTTGATAAATGATATATCTTACATGCTTTAGCATCAAAGGTTGGGTCATATCTCTAAAAAAAGAATAAAGAGACTTGTAAATAAAGGGATCCTGAAATCTCTAGATTTTACCGACAATGACCCATGTGTTGATTGCATAAAGGCTAAGCATATAAACACATATAAAGCGGGTGTCAAATGCAATAGTGAGATATTAGAGATAGTCCATACGGATGTATGTGGACCATTTACCCCTTATTACACAAGCGAGAAATATTTTGTCACTTTTATTGATGACTATTCACGGTATATGTATCTCTACTTGATTTTTGAAAAATCTGATATTTTTCAGATGTTTAAAGAAATTAAGAAAGAAGTAGAGAAATAAACCGATAAAGTTATTAAAATTGCCAGGTCTGATAGAGATGACAAATATTATGACAGGTTTACTGAGATGGGGCAAAGGGAAGGACCATTAGCACGATTTCTCAAAGAGGAAGACATTGTGCCTCAATATACCATGCCTGGTAGTGTTTATCAGAATGGTGTAGCTGAAAGAAGAAATTGTACGCTTAAAGTAATGGTCAGAGCTATGTTGAATTATTCAACACTTCACATGAAGTTATGGGGTAAAGCCTTAAGGAATGTTGTGCATGTTTTGAATAAGATACCTACAAAATTTGTGTCTAAAACTCCTTACGAGTTATAGATAGGTAGGAAACCATCTTTGTCTTATATGCATATATCGAGATATTCTGCAGAGGCTAAGTTGTATAACCCCCACATTAAAGTCTTTGATCCAAGAACAAACAATGGATATTTCATTGGTTATCCAGAAAGATCAAAATGGTACATGTTTTATTGCACATCTCATTCACTACAGATTGTCGATACGAATAAGACAAAATTCCTAAAAGATGGTTCAGTAGGATTAAGTGCATTTCAAAACCATGGTTTTGAGGAAGTACATGATCCAGTTTCATCACCTGTTAAGGAAAACACCGAAAGATACCACATTATTATTCTTAATGATGATGTGGTTAATTATTCGGTTGTTGTTGCACAAATCCAAAGTGAACCTATTGTAGACAATGCGAAAGAGCATGAACATGATGATAAGGTTCAATCTGAACCTGAAGAACGACCTGTTTGGAGATCCACAAGAATTAGGAGATCTGCCATATATTCTGATTATGTGGTGTACCTTCAGAATCCTGGTGATTTTATAGATATGGATGATGATCTATTAACTTTTATGGAAGCTGTGGAAAGCAAATAATCTACTCATTTGATAGAAGCCATGAAAGAAGAGTTAAACTCTATAGCTAAAAATCAAGTGTGAGAACTTATCGAGTTACCTAAGGGAGTAAAGCCTGTAGGGTGTAAATGGGTCTTTAAGACCAAGAAGGACTCCAAAGGTAACATAGAGAGACATAAAACAAGATTGATTGCTAAATGATTCACCCAGATGGAGGGCATTGACTATAATGAGACATTTTCTCCTGTCTCAACTAAGGAGTCAATGAGGATAATTTTGGCCTTCGTAGCTCATTATGACTTAGCGCTACATCAGATGGATATGAAAACAATGTTTCTCAATGGGGATCTGAATGAAGAGGTATATATGGATCAACCTCTTGGTTTCTCTTAAAATGATTGTCTGGTTTGCAAGCTCAACAAATCAATATATGGACTTAAACAGACCTCCCGACAGTGGTATATTAAATTTTCCCAAGTCATTATGACTTTCGGATTTACAAAAAATAATATTGATCAATGTATATACCTTAAGGAAAGTGGGAGTAAGTTCAATATATTAATGTTGTATGTGGATGACATTTTACTTGCAACCAACGATATAAAGTTGCTTTCAGAGACAAAATAGTTTCTTGCATCACATTTTGATATGAAAGATATGGGCGAGGTTGCTTATGTTCTTGGCATTGAGATCTGTCGAGACAGAGCAAAAGGTTTTCTAGGCCTTTCTCAGAGATCCTATATAGATAATGTGTTAAAGTGATATGGAATGGAGAATTGTTCTCCTAGTTTAACACCCATATCAAAAAGTGACAAACTGAGCTTAAAGGATTGTCCACAGGATGATATTGACAAAGCACAGATGTGTGCTTATCCATATGCATCAATTGTTGGCAACTTGCAGTACGCACAGACATGTTCTCGACCAGATATTTCTTTTGTAGTAGGGGTGCTTGGCAGATTTCACTCTAACCCAGGTTTGCCCCATTGGAAGACTGCCAAGAAAGTCTTACAGTACTTGCAAGGGACAAAAGACTATATGTTGATGTATCATAAAGTTGATCATCTCAAGGTCATTGGCTAATCAGATGCGGACTTAGGAGGATGCCTTGATAGTAGAAAGTCTACTACTGGGTATGTCTTCTTACTTGCTGGGGGCGCGATCTCTTGGAAGAGTGGAAAACAAACGACCACTGTTGCCCACACCATGGAGGCAGAATTCATAACATTATATGAGACTACCTCGCAGGCTATATGGTTAAAGAAGTTCATATCACAGTTAAAGGTGGTTTATTCCATTGGGAAGCCATTGAAGGTCTACTGTGATAATGAAGTTGCGGTGTTCTTTTCGAACAACAACAAAAGTACTACATCATGTAAGCATATGGAATTGAAGTATTTTGTTGTTAAAGAAAGGACGCAGAATCATTTAGTGTATATTGTTAATATTGGTACCAAAGAGATGATCGTTGATCCTCTTACTAAAGGGCTAGCACCGGGATTATATTCCAAACATGTAATGAGGATGAGCTTGTTAAACTCTTTTTTTTTACATATACATATAAATAAAGTGAACACTTTCAGTTCATGATTCTCATTATTTTTGTTATTAATCTCATAAGGATTAGAGATTCAATTAAGGACCCATAGAATAGAATAAAAAGACCATTCTATTCATCAAGTTATTTCCATAAGGTTTTCTGGTTATACGTTTATCGTCAGAACAAGTGGGAGAATGTTGGGATAAACCACCACGTTGGTGGTGGTTACCCACGATGTAGATAACGCGTCCCAATGGAAGGTGTTCCTTCCGTTAAACCCGCGCAGAATAAAGGGGGAATGGTTGCACAACCGTTCCCACTCTGAACCTATAAAAAGGGGGTTTCATGAGCAACCCTGATTAAGGTGAAACACAGGAAAATCGTGAGAGAGGGTTTTAGGTTCTTATTTCTCCATACCGTCAATTTTCATCAAGAGGGAATCAGTCCTGCTCACCGACTGCATCCGGCAGCCTGCGCTCGTGGAGGGCCGCAGTCCGGTTGAGGAGAAGCCCTTCCCTTCCTTTATCAATCACCACCACTAGTGCGACTTCTTTTGCTCTAGCCGACCTTCTGATCATGCATATAATTCAGGGTTAATTTACATTAGTATATGCATGATTTTATAAAATAATGTTTCAAAAACCCAATTTTATGTTAGTTTTCTAGTAAATGTGCTAAAATAATTTAAAAATAGAAAATGCACGAAAAATAGTTCTATTTTACATTTTTATGCATATTTTAGTTTTTGTTATAGTCATAGTAGTTTAGTTTTAGTTTTCAATTAAAAATAAAATTAAAAAATAAAAATAAAAAAAATAATAGAGAAAATAGTTTTATATTGTTAATAAAATCATTTTAAGTGTTTGTTTTTTTTTTTAGAAAAAAAATTAGTTAGAATAGTTTTATTTTGAGTTTCTTTATAAATAAATAGTTTTGTTTTTTTTAACTTTTGAAAAAATTCATAATAAACCGATTTATACGGTTTTGTTGACTTTTAAAAATGAAAAAAAATCTGTAACAAACCGGTTTAACCGGTTTGGTTTTTTTTAAACCAAGAAAAATAAAGAAAACAAACCGGTGAACCGCCAGTTTGGATTCTGTTAAAAAACAAAACAAACAGCAAACCGGTTCAAACCGGTTTGCTTATTTTTAAAACCCAGAAAAATGAAAAAATGGGCGTCTCCCCTGTACGCCTAAACCTTGCCTTCTTTTCCCCTCTTTCTCTCTCTTCTCACCAGCTTCCACCATCGCCGGTGTTTCTCTTCCCTACCTTCCCCTTCTCCCTTTTCCTCTATTGAAACTCCAACAGCCGGTGGTGATGGATCCTCAATCCGGCGACGGCGCACGGTGGATGACCGCCCTTCTTCCCTAATCCTTCCTCTGGTCACGGTAATTCTTCTTCTTCTTCTTCTTCTTCCAATTCTTCTTATTCAGATCTTCCTCCTCTTCTTCTTTTTCCAATTTGCATCTTCAATTCTTCTTCTTCTTCTTCTTCTTCTTCTTCCGATTCATTTTCTTTTTCTGATCTTCTTCTTCTTCTTCCTAATTCAATAGTTGTTGTTGTTTTTCTGGTTACGAAAAAAGAAAAATAAGAAAATAATAAAAGAAAAAAACTGAAAACTAAAAAGAAAATAGATAGTTACTATTTCAATTTTTATCGCCCGATCTGTTATTTCATTGAGTCTTTCTTTAGATTTCGTGTAATTTTGTTAATTCATTTGTTAGCAGGTAAATTTCATAATTTTTTTTTATTTCCTGTTTCTGCATTTTGTTTGAGTCATCGCATAGATTTTCTTTGCATTAATCGTGCTTTCTGTGTAATGTTCTGCTTTTTTTTTAAATCAGTTTCATGTATTTCAATTTAGTTGTGTGTCAAAAAATTTACTGTTTTCTTCATTTGTAATTTCTTGTCTATTTTACTGTTTTACATTAGGTAGTTCATGCTTTGCATTCATCAAATTAAGTTCTGAATTTTCTGTTTCAAAATCAGTCATTCCATGTTGATTCATTTAGTTAGGTTTCTAGTTATTTGATTAAAATTAGCTGTTTTTTTAAGTGTTTGTTTTTTTTTAGAAAAAAAATTAGTTAGAATAGTTTGATTTTGAGTTTCTTTATAAATAAATAGTTTTGTTTTTTTTAACTTTTGAAAATTTTCATAATAAATCGATTTATACGGTTTTCTTGACTTTTAAAAATGAAAAAAAAAATCTGTAACAAACCGGTTTAACCGGTTTGTTTTTTTTTAAACCAAGAAAAATAAAGAAAACAAACTGGTGAACCGCCGGTTTGGATTCTGTTAAAAAATAAAATAAACAGCAAACCGGTTCAAACCGGTTTGCTTGTTTTTAAAACCCAGAAAAACGAAAAAATGGGCGTCTCCCCTGTACGCCTAAACCTTGCCTTCTTTTCCCCTCTTTCCCTCTCTTCTCTCTCTTCTCACCAGCTTCCACCATCGTCGGTGCTTCCCTTCCCTACCTTCTCCCTTTTCCTCTATTGAAACTCCAGCAGCCGGTGGTGATGGATCCTCAATCCGGCGACGGCGCACGGTGGATGACCGCCCTTCTTCCCTAATCCTTCCTCTGGTCACGGTAATTCTTCTTCTTCTTCTTCCAATTCTTCTTCTTCTTATTCAGATCTTCCTCCTCTTCTTCTTCTTACAATCTGCATCTTCAATTCTTCGTCTTCTTTTTCTTCTTCCGATTCATTTTCTTTTTCTGATCTTCTTTTTCTTCTTCCTAATTCAATAGTTGCTGTTGTTTTTCTGGTTACGAAAAAAGAAAAATAATAAAATAATAAAAGAAAAAAAACTGAAAACTGAAAAGAAAATAGATAGTTACTATTTCAATTTTTATCGCCCGATCTGTTATTTCATTGAGTCTTTCTTTAGATTTCGTGTAATTTTGTTAATTCATTTGTTAGCAGGTAAATTTCATAAGTTTTTTTTATTTCCTGTTTATGCATTTTGTTTGAGTCATCGCATAGATTTTCTTTGCATTAATCGTGCTTTCTGTGTAATGTTCTGTTTTTTTTTAAATCAGTTTCATGTATTTCAATTTAGTTGTGTGTCAAAGAATTTATTGTTTTCTTCATTTGTAATTTCTTGTCTATTTTACTGTTTTACATTAGGTAGTTCATGCTTTGCATTCATCGAATTAAGTTCTGAATTTTCTGTTTCAAAATCAGTCATTCCATGTTGATTCATTTAGTTAGGTTTCTAGTTATTTGATTAAAATTAGCTTTTACTTTCATATTTTGAAAATTCAATCATTTTTCTGTCGTGTTTCATTCAATTTCTTATTGCAGTTCTTTGTTTAGTTATTTTGTTTTTGAATGTTTTGTTTCTAATCTGTCATTTTCTGTTTTTTTTTATCGTTAATTTGCTGTTTTACAAATTACTTTCCTGTTTTTCACATTATGCATTTCCTGTATTTCTTTTACATTTTGAGTTTCTTTTGTTTAACTTTCTGAATTTCATTTTCTGATTTTTTTGTTTTTCCTCATTCAGTCATTTCCTATTTTTCTTAATAATGAATTCCTGTTTGTTCATTTTAACTTTCCAACTTTTAGCATTTAATTCTTGTTTTTCAATTTAATTTTCCTGTGTTGCTTTACATAACGATTCTAGTTTTCTTTAGTTTACAAGTCATTTCCTTGCTTCTAATTTTTCCTTCATTTTCCTGTTTTTGTTAAGTAAAGTGTTAGTTAAGTAAACTGTTAGTTAATTAGTAACTAGTTAATTAGAATTCATTTTCATTTGAAATTGTTTTTTAGAATTCTTGCCTAATTTCTTTTGTATTTTTAGCATTTAGTCAGTTTAGTATAATTTTCCTTCTATCTGTGGTACTGCTCGTGTTCCTTTGAATTGTGCAGGATAGCACAGGATTGGAGCGGAATTGATTACGTGACACGAAGTATGAAAAATAAAGCTTCTTTTTTTTGCTTTTATTTTTTTTAGAATTAGGAATTTGATTGGGTTTGTAAATATTGCACTTTACGCCCTCTGCGAAGGGTATTCATTTGTTGTAATAGTTAGTTGTTTTTACCTTTCTTGAACATTTTACATTTCAATAATTCGGCAATAAAGATTAGTTTAGAATTGTGTACTTGAATACGAAATATTCCCGTTCCCTGAGTTCGACCCGGTCTCATCCACTAGTGAGAACCAGTTTTTATTATTTGATGTATGGTTTTCACATGTTTTACATTTAAAAATCTTTTCAAAATTACAATGATTTAAAAGAAGACATCACCTCCACCACCCACAATAGCCCGCCAATGGTTGCCTTAGGTACGCAATCCTCCCCTGTTGTTTTTGCTTGTTTAACACAATTTTGTTGTATTTTCTGTCTTAACGTAGGGCCACTGCCATCAAGGGGAGGCGATGCAGGACCTCACCCAATAATAAGGATATAAAGATAACATAATCGAATACAAGAAATAAGGCCTGAATCAACATTTGGCAACCAAAATCCCAATCCTTACTGATTACTCAAGCAAATTTATGCTGCACCCAAACTGGGTGATAAGTAAACCCGATAAACAGATAATCGCATATGGATATATATATATTTTTAATCAGAACCTGCAATTACCATTGTTCAGTGTATAGCACACATGCAGAGCCAAGGTTCTACGTTTGCACAATTTTAAACTCGTGCAGATGGGTTGTGTTTCTACATTTTGCATTCTAGAACACATACACTACAAACAAAATAGTATTATCCTGCTTATGCTGCTGTGCTCGTCCGGTAGTCGTGCTCCCTTTTGCTAGGTCGTGTAAGAGAGAAGGGAAAGAGAGAGTGACGAAGAGCGAAGGAGAGAGCGTTGAGGGGATGGGATGAAAAAAAAAATATGCGCGAGGGTGAATCAGTTACAGAGGAGATGAGTGAAGGAGGAAGATTGTGGGTGAGGAGTGGGGGTCAGTTTCCCCCTCCTCTCTACGTTCGGCGTGAAAGAGGTTTTAACGTCACTCCCCCTTCCAATATGAAGAAACGTAAACCTTGAATAGGGTTTATGTATCCCCCCCCCTTTTTAAAACCCTTTATATATTTTTCTAAGAAAACCTTCAATCATTTTTTTTCATGACTTCATTTTAACGCACCAACGAGTGCGGGTTTGGTTTGACCGGACCCGCGACTCACATATAGAGTTGAGTCCACTCTAGGGCCTATCCGGATCCATCCGCGGATCTGAATCTTTTTAGATTTTTTTTAAATATTAATATTTAAAATTTTAAATATAAACTCAAACTAAATTATTTTTAGATTCAAATTACACTATCGTGAATTTCAAGTGACTTACAATGGATCCAAGTAAAATTTTAATTAGATCCCTACTATATTTGCCTCTCCAATGTCCAGGATCCAAATAGAGTAATGTGGATCCAACCATCACATGTGCTTTTACAGATCCATCTAAAGTGTTATAGGTCCAATATATAAATTTTCTCATTACAAATTTGATGTAAACACCACGGATTCACTCAATTTATCCTGAATCCAATATCAAATTTGACCATGATATTGGGGATCCAATCCATTCGACCTAAATCTATTATTAAATATTCAATTTAATGTTCATGATTTGATATCTAAGATTCGAATAAAATATTAAAGATTCGAACATGATATTAAGAATCCAAGATTAAAGATTCAAATAAAATATTCGAGATCCAAATATGAATAAACAATTAAAATAATAAAATATCCTTGTACCAGCTTAAGAACATAAATTTTAAGTTTATTTATTTGATAAAATTCACAGATATTACATATACATAGCCAATACATAACCAAATTTATCAAGATATTCAGCTACGATATACCTTTCCTTCTCTTGATGATTCGATCTTCAACTGCTTTCTTGAATAGCGCCTGAGATATATCCCTACTTTTTTATCCATATTCTATAATTGTGGGATAGGACTTATCTTTTTCAGGCAGAGATCTCTGGATTCTGAGTATTGAATTTGAATTATCTTCTAAATTTTGAGCCGCAGCTGACCCATCTCTGCTATCAACCACCAACCTAGCTAGGCCAAGTTGAATAAAACTGGTAGGGGTCTGCCTAACCCCAGCTTGCCTTTCAATTTCTTTTTTTTTTTACCAATTGCATTAACTACTAGTTTCCAAACCTTGCATTGGGATGAAAACACCATTTTGATGTGTTGCCAAAACATGACATTGTGAATAGAATTGCTGGAAACATCTTCAAATGGGGTCATAGGGCTGCCAATTTTATTCTCAACGCAGTGTTTTGGCAATACCATTGCTTCCAAATAAGAGTATGAAAGCACTGGAGAAGCCGCAGCACACCTCTAATTCAGGGCTCCTTAATAATAGAACAAGAATGCAAAACAAGTTTTCCAAAAAAAAATTACAGTTTTTTAAAAAAATGAGACAGTCGTGCTGGCATTTTGTGAGCATTCTGTTAATTGTTATTGATGTTTTAAGGTTTTATTTCAATGAAAAATGCATCTTAACATTAACATTAAAACAAGATTGTTAAATGGGATGAGGCGAAGCGAGGCGTTGAGCCTGCGCTTCGCCTCTGAGGCGTACGCCTCTCACAACTGAAATGGAAGTGAAGCGGTCGGAGGGGAGGCAGTAAGAGAAGGACCACCCGCCCAGCTGGTACGGAAGCGAGGGATATGCCGGTCGTCCGGTGGTCGGAGAAGACTGAGCAGCAGCTGCAGCACAGCAACTCCGGTGGTCGGTGGTCACAACTGGTCGGAGGTTGATGAGGGGGCGCATCACAGCAACGCCTCAGTACCTTGAGCGTGCGCCTCGCCTCTGAGGCGTACGCCTCTCACAACACTGCATTAAAATATAAAAAAACTATTTTTTATTGATTAAAAAATTAGAATTCCATATCATCGTGTCCTATTTTCGATTTTTTTTCAACTTGCGAGTAGAAACCCGCGTCAAGCGTCCTCGTACCCACGTATCTTTGTGGCCTAGGAATGAAGAAGGGAAAAACCCAAAAAAAAAACTAAAAAACGCATCGCATGAGAGGTGGCAGAGGGAAGGATTGCCACCGCTGCCCATCCCGAGGCTCACCTATAAATAGAGCGAGCGGTAGAGAGAGGAGGGAGCGGGAAGACGACGACGGCGGCGGCGAGGTTTCCGATCGCAATCTCCGTCGCGAAATTCTCTGCGTCTGCACGAATCCAAATCCGAGGATTTTTATTCATTCATTATTCTTTATGCAAAGAATCAGAGCGGCGACGGTCGAAAGAATGGTATGAAAGAAGCGGAGGGGAGGGCTTCGTTTCCGAATGCTGTGATGGAACGGTACGAGTGCTCTCTCTGAGACGACGAGCTCCGAGAGGAAGCTATTGCTCCCGTTCACGGATTGCGCCTCGCCGTCGTCGTCGTTGTCGATGGATTCGGTGGATTCGATCGCCGATCATCTGTTGTCTGGGAGGGATACGGACCGATACATCAAAGGGGACAACATCGGAGAGGGTACTTACGGTGTCGTCTACAAAGCCCTCGACAGGAAGGTGCGCTTGCCCGAACCGGCGGCTTTTTACATTTTGCTTCTGTGTTTTGTTTGTTCGGTTGATTGGTCTGCTTATTTATAGTTTTTATGCTTTTTGTCGATTCTCGCTTTTTTTTTTATGCACCTGGGAGATGTTTGTGGCTGGAATTTAGTGTTGAACTGTTCCTAAAACCATCTGCAAGTTTTGTCTTTATGATTTGGTTCGTGCTCCTCATGTATCATGACATCCAATTATGGGTTCATCATTGGCATTGCGTCGATTAGTGGGTTTTCGGGTTATACGGAATTAAGTGTTTTTGTTTTGCATATCATGCTGCCAGGTATGAAACGTTTGTAAATCCTTTTATTAGATTATTCTATGTTGTTATGTTTTTTGGTCAGTTTTTTGGGTGGTAGAGATTTTTGGTCGAAGCAAACCACTGCTGCATCGTTTTGTGGATGAATCCATTCACAACAGAAGCTGCATTTTTGTAGAGTAGTGGTTATATGATGCAGATTGTTTGCCAGGACGAACATGCGACAAGATAAAATGCATGATACTGGCTGTGTATGTTGAACAGAAATGCCTGAAGTAATCAAATAATTGGATTAATTCCATTGGTTTAGAAATAGCTCACTCTTACAGTAAGAAAGCTAGAGAATGTCGAGTGTCCTTTGAGATGGTTTGTATGAACTTCATGAAGACTTTAAGTAGCATTAGTATGGTGTGAAGGGCATGACACAACATTGAAGGAATCAGGATAGGGGAAAAGTAAAACTGATGAACACTTGAAGGTAATGAATGAGACGTGGCATGAAAGAGTGTCAAGTATCTAAACGGTGTAAATAGAAGAAACAAAATCTGACTTACAAGGCTGAACCAAGTGGACAAAAATGAATGCTGACATTATTTTCAAAGGCTGCACCTAGGCACCGATATAGTGATATCTCATCATTGAACTTTGAACAATGCTGGCACCATTATTGCATGGAGAGGATTCTTAGTAACATTAATCCCTACTTGTGAGGCTTGATGTAGCTTACCTAGGAAATTAATGTTCTTGGTCAAATAGGTGTGATGCCGTTAACAGGCAGTCTGACTTTATCTAGCCAACTACCCCAACAATTTTAGACCAAACTTTTTTCCATCCCGCTTACGGATAGACACTGGGGTACATAATGATTAGGGATCAATCTGGTGTTCCAGTTCTGCAAGTGCTACATATAGACTTCATAACCAGGGGATGGTATGGCAATTGGTTAAGGTTTTTTGCTCTGCAACATCATAACCCAGTAGAACAACTAGTTTATGTTCGGCTTATGCATAAAATCTGAATGATGGATCGCAACATTGCCATATGCACTGCATCCCGGCTAACTATGTTAAGTTAATAAGGCAAGAGGCATCAGATTCATAAAAGAACATTTGTGAGGCAGAAACCTATTCAGACATGAAATTCATCCCTCTATGAGAGGTGTTTTCAGCCACCAAATCGTTTCTTCTGCATGAACTTCACAACCATATTTACTGGAAGTGATTAGAGTAAGTAGGACATGATTCCTACAAAGTAGGAAGTGGAAGTGGTGGTGAAACATAATTGTCAATAGTGGGAATCCCGATTCACGGTCATGTCACTATTGAAAACAATATGAATATATTTTGTTATTGTTTCATAAGTTTGTCTTTTGGATGAAAGGAATCAAGGGTTTTCTACTTTATTTTAGATTGCCATCGGATATTATTTTATAGGTATGGATCTATAGAAAACTTTCTATCTGTATATTCTTTTATTGTTCAAAAATATCATATAGTAATTGATTTATGTTGTTAGGCACTTAGGCTTAGTTGAAGTTTCTTAGATTTGTAATATATGTGATAAAGCATGCATAAAGTGCTGCACAATTTTTTGTTATTATTTCAATGTTTTGTGTCTATTTTTTTATTTCCATTGATTTATCAGAGCTACTAGAGAGTGTTAAAGAATGAAAATAGTGATGCGTAACTGATTGAAGAGATACTTGCTACTGCTAGTTGTAAAGAGGTTCTGACATCACACATAGAGATGACACCTGTCCGACATAGTGTTTGGTTCAATCTGGAATTGATTGCTGTTGAAAAGGATATAAATTTTATGATCCAATGTCAAAGAAGATGTCGACTACTAGGCATGTCACCTTTTTAGAATTTCTCCTTTCTTTTGCTTCTAAGGTTAAGGAGAAACCTAAGAAGTCATTGCCTGGTTCTTTTTCCTTGTAAAAATAAGGATACAAAGCCTAGAGGGAGAATAAACCACTTCAGACATACAAAAACCACCTGATCTTCTTGACACACACAGAATGCTCGTAATTGTGAAACATAGATATAAATTTAGCTCAACTAGATCTTTGTTAAAGCATCAACGGTATGCTGAAAGCTGCAGATCTCTTTTATGGTTTTGATAACCAGTTTTTGATGTGCTTCCATAGTTTAATATGGTTACAAACATTTAAGAGATTACTGATTGACTTTGTGATCTTCCATGTTCTACTTATGTTCTCTGGCTTGTCTAAGTCTGTCAAATTAGTTGAAAACGCTTTTCCATATCATAATAACACTGTTACACTGTCTTCAGATTTTTGGCATCTATTTCTATTTCAACATGAAAATATCATCTAAAACTTCTTCATGCAGACAAATCGGACAGTTGCTATAAAGAAAATACGTCTGGGTGACTGCAAGGAAGGTGTTAACATTACGGCATTGAGGGAAATTAAGCTGCTCAAGGAACTTAAGCACCCAAACATTATTGAATTGATAGATGCCTATCTTCACAAGAGAAATTTGCATCTTGTGTTTGAGTTCATGGAAACTGAGCTGGAAGCAGTCATTAAAAACAAAAACATTGTTCTTTCTCCAGCTGACATAAAGTCATATATGTTGATGACCTTGAAGGGCCTGGCCTTTTGCCATAAGAAATGGGTTTTACACAGGTGAAACATCTTATTTCTGTTAGCTTACATGGCAATATTTTCTCCTTTTTATTAGCATCTTAAAGTCTTAAAAAGACATATGGTAAGTTTTATGACATTAAAAAGTGGGTTGTTTCTCTGACTTTCTTAGTAGCATGCAGGGACATGAAGCCAAACAACTTGTTGATTGGAGCTGATGGTCAACTTAAATTGGCAGACTTTGGCCTTGCACGCATTTTTGGAAGCCCGAATCGCAAATTTACACATCAGGTCAAATTGATATCTCTATTCACAAAAGTACATTGTGTGATAATAGATGGCTGACACTTTCCATGAACTGTTTGGTTAAAATACTCTATGAAACCATGATTTATGTATTATGTGGTAGCTCATCCATATTTATCACATTCAGGAGGGTTATATCAAGATGGAATATGTTTACATTGGAGTATTTGTTTTCTACTTATAGTAATTTCTAGAATAGAGATTAATATATTAAATATTAGATATTAAATTGGAATATCATGTACTATTTTACATATTTGATGTTTTATTTTTTTGGTATGATATAGGTGAGTTTTGTTCCATGGATGTAACATATAGTTTCTGTTTCCCTTCTTCAAGCAGTGGCCTAAGTCTACTGACATTTTGGATCATGATGCACATAACTTGTTCTCAACATGCAATGAATTGAACAGCTTGCTACCAAGACATATTACACATGCCCAGTTTTGGGTTTGAATATTTTAATAGCAACAATTTGTTGATGGGAGTTATGCTGAGATGATTGATTGTATTGAAAAGAATTAGGAAATGGGCAGTTTCAGACTAAATCTGCTTGATTTTCAATTTTTGTGCAGGCTTTAGTTTGAATTAGAAAGAATCATTTGGTCCTCCTTATTGCCCAAACTTTGTACGAGCTTTGGGTTTCAAAAACAAAAAATCTAAAGGAAAGATATACATCTTGCTTGCTTTTGGCTATTTCATATCTGGGGCATTGATGTAAATGTTCACGATTTACAAGCCTAACATATATTTCTCCTTTATGTATGTGGTTGTGATCCTCTAGACACTAGTTATGACTGTCAATAAATGCCTGTTTTGGGAGCTCCATTGGAATCATTGCTTAAGTCAGCCCTAAGATTAGCCTGTTTGACAGACTAAGCCACACAAAGCTTTGAAATCACTAGAAGTATAATTTGTTGCTGTTTGAACTAGCAGGATAACTCATTATATCACTGTATCATTTTTTGTGAACATGGTTGCTGGGGTTGTTCACAAAGGCCCTGGTAAGCTGGGGTGGATCATTTTAATAAAAAATGGACTCTGCCCCACTCAGAAGGCTGGGTTGCTGTGTGCAGCCAAAGTAGAAAACCCAGTTACTATGATCATGATATTGCTAGTGTATTTCTACATGTGTGATTGCATGAAGAGGTTGCAATATAGTTTGTGGCATGTAGAACATGCATAAATGAAGTGGATGTTACATGTTGGCTTCAATTTCCATTATTATGGTCCAACAGAAACAGCCAATAGAGAAAATGGAAAATACAATGAAAAATTGTAATAAAGTAAACATTAGATACTTTTTTTTTTCTATTTTTAAGTTCTTAACATATGCCCACCACGGGATTGGCCATGTGGTTAGGCAAAATTGCGATTGTCTATCTGTGACTAGCTTGATGAGTATGCCTTTGTGGGCTAGGCTGGCACTTGGGGTGTACTCTGTGGGCTGGGCCTAGTGGGCCATCTTCCTAGACAAGATCCTCGTCATCAAAAAAGGAAAAAAATGTTTTTTTAACTCAACTTCTCGAATTGACATAAGCTTCAAACTAAAACAATTTGTTCAGTAGAGATGTGAATCAGTCAACAGCTTGAATCTTCACAAAAGAGAGGTTAGAAATTGCAACTGGTTTCTTTCTTGATAAATTAGACCCCACTATAATGTATTTAGTTAAAATTATGAAGTGCATTATTAGTTGACAAACTAGATTCGGTCAATATGAGGAGTGCAAACTGTAAAGTGAAGTTGGTATGCCAATGTTTATATATAGATAATTCAGCTCCCCATAGGTTGCCTCCTTACAGTGGGATCAGCTATCAAACCCTTTTAACAGCAATTTTAAGGCTTTGGATTATGGGTTAGTGTGCCTAGCTATCTGTTAATGTCCCAATGATAATTGTCATGGGGAATTTTGTGACTTCAGAAGAAAGTTGGCTGACTGAACACAAATGCTAATTTGGTAAGGTGATATTTCAATCCAGCATTGATGCCAGGGTAAATGGTGAACCACCTTTGCTGTTTGTTTCACTTGTGAAAAAGGGATTAGTTGGGAAATAACTTGTACTTCCTTGTCAAGAGGGAGGACTTGACAATCAGTAAGGTCAGTGTTACGAAATATAACCTTTATTTCTATGCCAGATCAATGAAGCTTAACCAAGCCAATATCATGTATTTCTATCATATTCCAAGTTAAGATGGAAAAGCGTATCTCCAGTATCATGCATGATTTCCTTTGGAAAGGGGCTTCCAATGATAAAGGGTTGAACCTGGTTTGTTGGAGCTTAGTCATTTCAATAACTGATTATGATGGCCTGGGTGTTTGTCAGTTGAAAATTATGAATAAGGCCGTCATCACCAAATGGTGGTGGAGTCTATGCATGGATAACAAACCATGCACCGGATTAATAAAGGAGAAATAGCAGATGGAAACACAGCTCTGATATATGGTTAGACTGTCTGGGGGTTCTTGAGTAGTTGAAAGACTGAATGAAAAGCTAGTTCTAGGTGATGGGGGAACTATTCAGGTTTGGACTAATAAGATGGATAAATGCTAAACTTACTGATGGATTCCTGGGTTAGTTGGTTTGGCTGAGCACCTGAATGACATGGTGCACTATTGCTGGTGGATTGGGTACGGTTGGGACATTCACTTTAAGAGAAACTTTAAGGATCATGAATTATAGCTTTGACGGAATTAATGAGAAGATTTGAAGGCATCTGACCTGGGGCAAACAAAGCTGATGGGGTATATTGGACCTGCAGCAGTACTAGAGTATTTTTGGTTGCAACTTTCTATGTATCTATGATGGATCCCAGGCTTGAAATGTTCCACAGAAAGGTCTTGAGGTCCTGGACCTGCAGGTAGAGCAAGGACATTCACTTGGTTAGTTCTTTGGACGAGGCACACACTCAAATTATTTTCAGGAAGGTTCTCCAGGTCCTAGTAGATGAATTCTATGCCGCAAGGAGGAGTCAGCCCCCATCTATTCTGCATATATGCGAGTTCTTCCAACAGCTGTAGAAACAGGCCTGGGCAAATCTCCATTCTGAACAGGTTACTCTTGAGAGTATTGGAGTGCTTCTCCTGTGACCGATCCAACTAAAGGAGCAAACAATGGAAATTTGTATGGTGATGCTGGATTTTAACCGCATTGTGGACGATCTAGAAAGAAAGGAATAACTGAACTTTCACGGAGTTTTCATTAGCATTTTCATTTTACACAAATCAGTCATCGCTGATGTGTTTGCTTCAATCATTGCTAAGTGGCCAGGGTCAGATTTATCATGGCTGAAACCCATAATTAAGGGCTAGTTTCATGCCTTCCTCTATGCTGTGTTGATATCTTGTCAACCAAAAATAACTGTATATGATCTCAATTGAATGTAATGACATTTATTTTCATTGTCCTCACCGAAAAACAAACATGAAAATGGGTTTTGTGGTTGGTCTTCTAGCAGGTTACTATTATTCAAGAAAATATAAAAGCCAATGCAGAATAGGTACTTCTGGACACTTGATTATCCAGCACTTAAGTTAGAACTGCAGTTTGCATAGCAGTAGATGTCAACCACCTGTTTGCTGCAAACACATCTACCAATGAGCTTAATGTTCAGGAGAGATTTACTAAGGTTGAATGATGGAAGACTCATCTGTATGAATAATAAATGGTTTACGTCTGTGCAAACTTTTTGACTTAGAGCTGTTTGGGACTGCATCATTATAAAAAGGTAAAAAAGGGAAAGCAGGAAAAGCTTAAAAAAGAAGAAAAAGAAAAACTGAATTTTTCTTGTGAGTTCTTGCTTGAGCAAGGGCACGAAAATGTTCTGGGAATTAGATCATCTGGTCAATAGCCTGTGTAAAAATTTTGTTTGTGGGCTCAGCAGGTTCTTTGTACTTGGTGCTGGTTTTGGTACTTGTTAAATTTATCAAGTGGGTTCTGGAAAATCTTGGTTATCCTACTCTTTCCTTTTAAAGGTATTTTGTGGCTTCATTTTCTGTTATTTACTTTGTTGATCAGGATCATTATCTATTGTTGATATTAGGACTGGTTTGTGTTTCAACCGGAGTTATCGAAAGCTTCTTAGATAGGTGGGAAGCCCGCTTCCCCTAAACTTGCTTCGGAAGCGTGATACTCGATGCTTCCGAAACTTGATGGGAATATCGATTCTCTCATGCTTCTCCTATGCTTTCCACATGCTTCATATATTCTTCTTATATGTTTTCTCACTCTATTTTTCATGTTTTTTATGTGTTTTCTCTCACGCTTCTCACTCACTTCCATGTGTTTTCTCTAAATTGGCAATCATCATTTTTAGATTTTGTTAAAAAATTAATTCTTATACTAAAAAATCATGAAATATAAGATTAGTCACTTTTATTTTAGTTTTTATTTTCATTCTATTTCAATTCCCGTTTAATTCTCATATTGCTTTTTTTTATTCCTCGCTTCCCGCTTCCTATACATTTTAAAATGCATTGCTTCTCGCTTTCGCTTCCTAGTCTGGCAGCCTTGGTTTTAACACCCAAATACCCAAATTCTATATCCAACCCCTCATCCCAGTTTTCAATAGGTTCAAATTTGGGATGTTCTGCAATTTTCTCTAATCCGACTGTAAAACCTTCAAAGTTGCAAGGGCAAACTAGATTTGAAGCACTGAAAGCTGTTTTTTGCGAAGTTTTATGCTTTTAGAAGGTAGACCTACAACTTCTGGGAAGGAGGTGGAAGAGGTAAACAATATTTTGATGTTTTCATGCCAGATCTGCTCATGGCAAGTAGAGGAAGAGGTGACCTAGCATGAAAATTCTGGTAAGATGGTTGATCATAACTATACAAAGTTGGTTGATCATAACAATACAAAGTGATTTTTCTTTCATTCTACATCCAGCAAAGGAATAAAAATTCTAAAATAACATTTGACTTGTCTGAGAAAGCATGCAGAGGCATGCCCTAATGTTCCAAACAAGATAAGCGAAAAAATACAGAGGGGTTTTTAGGTAAGAGTAACAGGGTGTCATAGTTACTGGAAGTTGTTAAGATTGCCAAAAAATGCAGTCTCTCCACCATTATGATAGATAGATAGCTGAAGCAATTTCAATTCTCTGAAGAGAACATGGAAAGAGTAACAGATAGAGGTTTGGTTACAGATGTGGGAGACAGAGCATAGTTTTAGAATTTCTGAAAATTTCGATATTTGTTGTTGGTTTCGTTATCTATGTTATGCTATGTTATGACATCTTGCCTTAATATGTCCTGTGATTGTGTCATTAGCTATGGCTGCTATGAACATGCTTCAATTCAGTTAGATGCTAATCTTTTCATGCTGACAAGTGATTTTTTATGTATATAATTTTTTATTATCTTCATTATCATTATCAGGTGTGTTGCATTGCATTGTTGCTATAGATCCTTTGATATTACTTCCCTTTGTTACTCATGTTTTTATTCTCAAAGGTAATGATGTGTGTGTCATTCAGTGAACCCTGTGAACATAGTGAATGCTTTCTTTTTACATTTCTTACTATGCAATATGAAGCGATGTAATAAGTCTTTCCTGAGCCCTTCTAATATGTGTTAGAATAAACTTTTTTACATTTAAATTGATGCTATTTTCATTTCTTCATATCATTTAGAGTTTGGATTTGCCCTTTAATTCTCACAATGCTGTTTTTTCTTAGAACAAGGAATAAAATTTGATAGTATCTGACAGTTGCTTGGTTTACATTTATATATAGGAAATTCCTAAACAATTTAGGTATTTCTTGTACCGTTTCAAGAAAAGGCGAACACTGTTTAATTATCGGCATGAAATTAAAAAAAAATCCATTCCGGATCTCTCTTGTTCTATCATAGGTTGGAAAATTTTAACATTGTTATGCCTACAGTGGCCACCTTGTGATGTTAAAAGGGAAGCTTTTACTTAGTGCCTTTATGCTACTAAAGGTTAGTTATGATGGCTGTTGCTGATCGTGAATGGTGATTTGATTGCTCAAATGTTGATGATCATGATATCCCTCTTCAGAATGGTGGGATAATGTGAAGCTATTCTCCTTGTATATTAAATAGTCTAACTGTTCCCCTTAAATATTCCATAATGCTCTTAATTGAGAATGCCTTTTCTTGTGTGCGAGTTGCCAATCTTATGGTCATATTTAAAGAAGTGCTATCCTTTTCAGGTTTTTGCAAGATGGTATAGGGCACCAGAGTTATTGTATGGCACAAAACAATATGGTCCTGCTGTTGATGTTTGGGCTGCCGGATGAATATTTGCTGAGCTTTTGCTTCGGCGGCCTTTCCTACAGGTGGTTATCTATCCTCGGTAGTGATACCTTTGGGTCTTCCCTTTTCTGGATTATTTTTTGATGCATAGAGGTAGTTTATGGATGAAAGAAGTAATTTTCTAACAAGTTGAATTTATGTTTATGATGGTTAATGTGATACTAGTGTAATAACCTCGATTTTTGACAATTATTTGTTTAAATTTATTTGAAAATAATGGGTATTTTTCTAAATTTGGGCTTGAGATCCAAATTTTAGATCCAGGACCCATAAAGGGATCTTTACGTATACTTATCTCGTATAAACTTATATGGATATATATAAGTGCAAAAAGAAAAAGAAATTTTTTAATTAATCAAATTATTCAAGTGATAGCTATTTATATAAGGCGTAAATGGGCTTGGGATCCAAGACCCAGATAGGATCCTTATGGATATAGGTAAAATACCATATATATATACATATATAAATGATGATATATATATATAAATACATAAATATTATACAAGTGTTTTCATGGGGTCCACGATTGGATCCAATCCGTGGATCCATACCGAGTGGGAGGTGCGGGTCCAGAACTGCGACCGAGTTTGGATCTCGAGTCGCAGGTCGCAGACCCGGACCTGGCCCGCTCGTTAAAACGATAAAAAGGAGGGGGGTTTAATAAGGCAACCCAATAAGGGTTGCTCGATTCTTTTAACAGACGTTAGGGTTTAGAGAGAACCCTAACCCCCGATCGCAAGGAAGAGAGGGGGGGGGGGTGGATGGGCCGCAGCTGCCAGAGATGTGGTAACGGCCTCCGCCACTTTCGGAGGGCCTCCTCCTTCTTCATAAAAGGTCGGTACCCTTGCTCTCTCCTCCCCCATATCTCTCTCTCTCTCTCTCAGTGTGCGCACGCCAGAGAAAGAGGCTCCATCGCCGGCAAAGCTCTGGCTATCAACGGCCATCGAAGGCCCCTCGAGCACTCCTCTTCACGGCAGTGGAGAGGAGCGACACCAGCCAGCATTCTCCCGCAACAGTTGTCTCCGGCCACCGAAAAAATCACCGTAAAAGGTACAGTTCTTCATTAAATCTTGGTGAGGGATCAAACAGGAGTTCGATTCCGTGTAAGGGTTTGAGATGAGAAGCCACTGAAATCCGGTAGATGGCTACTTTCTTGGTTTTCAAGAATCAATGGGGTTATTTTGGTCTGACCCTAACCCGTAAAATCCCCAAATCAGGCCGATGTGGGGGGGGGGGGGGGTCGGCTGAGGTAGTGGATGGCCCCAGCCGTGGAGGTCCCGAGTTTCTTATAGGGATACCCCGGACTTGGGGGTTTCCTAGTTAGGAAACGAGAAACACAGGTGGCCTGCCTGAGTTTTTGCCTGTCGCTATTTTCATTTCATTCCATGATAGGCTTAAGAAGGTTCTTGAATGTTTTTTTTTCTGTAACCCTGTTAGTAGTAGATTTGTAGAACATAACATGAAGGTCGAAATTGCTGTTAGTCGATCTTTTGAGTTTTTCTCCTTGTGTCTGTGCCAAATGTTCTGATCTTGTGTTTGACAAGAAAATGTTGTTCAAGCTGACGAATACAGTCGACCTGACGTGCTGATTTCAATCTTGTTTCTGTTAACCGCATGAAATTTTCTGTATTCCTGTTGGAAATCTTGATTTCTGACTTCTATTTAATTTTGTTGCTTCCATTTGGGGGTAGTGTATTCTTGGATTGAATGTATGATTTTGGATCTGGGTTGGATTCGTGTTATGGATGCACGTCAAGAACGTAGAGATATACTAGTTTTCTTCTTGATGCCTGTTTGGCACCCAATGTTATACTGTGACATGTTGACTATGCACACGGTTTTATTAAGTGGCACAAGCTTGTTCTTGAGTGCAGCTTAAACCCATAACTGTAGGATGCAGTATGGGATTCTTGAATCATAACTTGAGTTGCCAGTTATATTTAATAGTGTTCAATATAACATGTTCAAGAAGAAAGGACACGTAAATCCGAAATCCAATACATGACTTCCAGATGTGATTTGCCTTTGCTGTTTCCCTTTTGGGCATTATATTCTTGAATATGAGTCCATGTGTTCATTTAAAATCTTGCGTATTGGTATATCAGTGAAGTATATGATTACATGTTGATTGATATGAATCAGTTTGTGCTGGTCCCGAAACTGGTCCAGATTTAATGGATTTTGTGTATGATCAAAATTCCGATCTGAACAAAGGAAAATTTTTGGAACCTACATATATTTGTGTGTATGTCAAGGATCCCAGACTTTGGGACTAAGGATAGCGGGTCCGGGTTTGGTAAGCCCGACCTAGCATATGTCAAAGCTTACACTTCTGCCCAAAAATTATGTAAATGTTGTTTTTGCATTTCATGATACTGGTTGTGTAATCATGAATGTGAGTGTGCCTCAGTTATCGATATTTCTTCTTGAGCATGTATGCTTTATGGATATGTGAAATTTTACATGTATACTCACACACTTAAAAGAGATATGCATTGGTTAGTACCCATATTTGATGTAGGTAACACACATAGTGAAGATGCATATGATTGAGAAATGACATGCATATGGTTGGGTTATGTTTGCATGAGTGCACATGCTTTTAACACTATTGGCCTAGTGTTATGAATAAACGCTACTTGGTTTTTTTATGTGATGTATCTATGGCCTAAATGAACCATCATCGACATGTAGAGCCGTGGGTTTAGTTTCTTCACATATGTTTTTGACTGCATCACGTAAATCACATAACTTGGTATGACAGACTACTACACTGTTCTAGTTGTCCTCACGGGCTAGAGTTCCGTAAGGTTTCCCGCAAGAGAGGATGCAGATTTTCACTTTACTTTTGTATATGGTATTGCAAACTTAAAGAATTGACTTTAATAAAAATATAAGAAATAAGAACAGTGTAATATATGTTCTGGGATCATCCATCTGGAGAATGAAGATCTTAGAGAACCGGTCTTGGGGAGACTGTGAGGATACAAAAACTCCGTGTGCTACAATTTTATCCCCTGAACTCGATATTGAAGTTCCTTCTCCTGACCACGACTTTAGGGAGAGTCCGCCGCTTTACCTGGAGGTGGTGTGCTTGTCACAACTTGATTGTTTTTGGTAACAAGGAAGTGACACTTGTGGGCGTGGGTGTCCCTTGTGTCTCTAACATTAGATGTGGACGGCTAATGTTCCGAAGGTGATTCGGTCGAGGGCTAAGTTTGAAACCCAGTAATAAAATACAAATTGTGTGCTAAGCTACCCTGAGAACTTAACTTAACCTCGGGACTTGTACCCGTTTGGTGTATCCGCGAGTAATGATAATTAAAAAGAGGAACTTAAAGTTGAATGCATTTAATAGGGCATGCATATGGAAAGGAAAAATGCAACTTAAATGTAAGATAATAAAGAAATTCATGCATTGAAAATGTATCATGCATTCTCTTGTTCTGCACTAGATCATGCATAATTGAATTGTTCTCTATATCATGACATGATATGGTGGTGATATGTAATTTACTTCCTAAAAGCATGCTGCAAGGTTTGTATATTTAGTTCTTGATATATGATACTGCTTTACTGTTCTCGACTGGTGAGTATATGCAATCTGTCGCATGTATGAATTGTTAGATACTGCAAATTGTTATATCTGCACTCACTCAAATCATTATATGAAATCTTATCCACGTTCTTTCTCTCACCTGGTTTCTTTAGAAGTAGTTGTGCTCAGAATTTTGGTTCTGACACCCTACTATGTTGGTTTTTCACAGGAAATGGTGAGCAGTGAGGTTGGACTGACTACTGGGAATGGATGAGAGTCATACTTGCATCTTGACAGCTTCAGCAGGGGACATAGTGACTCTTTCTTTTATTTCAGTTCTTGTTTTTTCAGTTGTTGCTTTATTTTCAGTCGAATAAAACATTGTCTCTAAAATTTACTCTTATTCATAAATAAAGAAATTGTTTTGGTTCGTATGGATGATGGTTGTAAGTTCGTTTGTGGTGTTTGGTTATCCGGTTGGAATTGGAACTGTGTGGACCCCGGGTCTCTGGGAAGTTTTCCGCACTGTTTTAAAAAAAAAAATTTCGCAATTTCAAAGGGTTGGGGTCGTTACAGATTTACTAAAATATTGATAGCCCCTTAACTGTAGCATAACAATAGTGATTTGGGAACAACTCTCAAATCATACATGTGCCTGATTCAGAGTTACCGAAAGCTTCTTAGATAGGTGGGAAGCTCGGTTCTCGAAAACTCGCTTCGGAAGCGCGATGCTCCTCGCTTCCAAAACTTGATGAGAACCTCGATTCCCCCACGCTTCTCCTATGCTTTCCACACACTTAACTTATTCATCTTATATATTCTCTAACTTAACTTTTCATGATTTTTATGTGTTTCCTCTCACTCTTCTCACTCACATCCACGTGCTTTCTCTAAATTGGTAATCATCATTTTTATATTTTGTTAAAAATTAAATTTTTACACTAAAAAATCATGAAATTTAATATTAGTCACTTTTATTTTAGTTTTTATTTGTGTTTCATTATGATTCACATTCAATTATTATATTTTTTTTTATTCCTCGCTTTCTGCTTCCTATACATTTTAAAATGCATCGCTTCTCGCTTTCACTTTCTGTATCGTTTCCCGCTTCTTAGTCTGGCAACCTTGGTATGATCCAAGTCACTTCTACAGTAACAACCACCATGGAACAATATTTTTCTTTATTACTTGACCTTGATACAACCTTTTGCTTTCTAGTACTACAGAAAAGATTCCTTCCAACAAAAATACAGTATCTAGAAACAAATCTTTCATCGAGATCACCAGTCTAATCAACATCTGAATGTACCATGACCATCATCATATCTTCATATCTTGTTCTTTTCTTGTAAAACAAACTATCTCCTGTGTGACACCCTAGGTTAATGCATAAATTGTGACACCTGATTGACAACAAATACAATATCTGGATGAGTGAACGTATGATATGCTAACATTCCAACCACACTTCAGAACTCTGTTGGGTCATGATATAGTTCCCCTTCACTAGCACCCAATCTTTGATGGATAGGAACAACTGTTGCAGCTGGTTTGCATTTCTTCATCCCTGTTTTATTAAGGAGATTCATTGTGTATTGAGAGAGAGAGAGAGAGAAAAGAAAAAAGAAAAAAGAAAAAAGAAAAAAGAAAAAAGAAAAAAGAAAAAAGGTGGAGGAATGGTCTGAAGAAGAAGAAGAGTTGGGGACAGTGAAAACTAGACAGAGAGAAGATGAAGAAGAAGAAGAAGAAAAAAAGAAAAATAAACATGCATACCTGAGGCTGAGCCGTTGAGGGCGACAATGGTGCGATGAGAGTGATGGCAGTGCGCGTGACAACGACGGTAGAGGTCAGGTAAGCCCGCAGTTGCGAGAGTGAGCGAGAGAGGAGAGATCGAGAAAGCAGAGGGCGAGAGAGGAGAGATTGAGAGAGCAGAGTGCAGACAGAAAAAAATGGAATAAAACCTCCCCCCCCTTTTCGTGTTTTAAGGTTTAAAAAAAAGACGTTCTTGCCCTCATGCGTAGGAAAATTAGGCACTAACTAGGTGCTAGTCGGCACCTAGTCAAGAAAAAAGGTTTTTTTTTAAAAAAAACTAGGAATCAGTTTGATTCCTAGGTCTCTTAGCGACTAGCTCGATTAGTTAGCGACTAGTCGGCGCTTTTGACTATATAGCTCAATGGTACTATCTCATTTGCATTTTATTTCTTACACCCATTTCGAGCCAACTACATTTTTATCGGGTAGTCTTTTCACTATCTCCCAAGTCTGACACTCTTGTAAAGCCTCCATCTCTTCATTCATGGCTTCTATCCACCTATTTGACTGTACTGCATGCTAAAAAGTTTTGGGTTCCTACTGCCTCTCAATCTAGGTGAGAAAACATTGAAAATCCATGCTGAAATTTTTATAACTTACTCATCTTTTAATAGGATGTCTCGCCCTATTTGACCTTCTCAATAGCTCAAGTTGACTCCCTTGATCTGACCAAGGCTGTTAGTCACTCAAGATTGGCTGTTGGTCACTCTGATTGCGTCTTTTGTAGACGCACCCTTCTATATTGAACTCAGGTGAGGCATTCTCTAATTCACTATCATGGACTTGATCAGAGTTGAAATTTGGCCGTTGCAGTTCGTTATCCATAGTTGAAAATAAACCATCATTCAACCAAGGTTGATATACTTCAATATTATTCTAGTCCGTAAAACATGATTGTTGCACTTATCATTGGAAAAATTGCACTCATCAAATACAACATTTTGAGAGATTTTGATCTTTCCTATCTTAGAATCGTAGCATCTATAACCCTCGTAGTCATCAACATATCCAACAAAGTAACAAAAATAAGTCTTATCCTGAAATTTATTTCTTAGTTGACTGTCAACATGAACATATCATACACAGCCAAACGCTCTTAACTCATTACAATTTGGATGCTTCTCGAATAACATAAAATAAGGAGAGTTATTCTGCAAGAGTTTCATTGGCAATCGATATGAAACGCCTCGGTCCATAGTTTATGTGTCTTATTTGCATGTATCATGGACATCACACTCTCCACAATATGGTGGTGCTTCCTTTCAACAATGCCATTTTGTCCAGGTGTTCGTGGGCATGAAACTCTTCAATTAATCCCATTATTCCATAAAAATTCAATAAATTCTTTTGATGAGTATTCACCATCACCATCACATTGGAAATTTAGAATGCTCAAAGAGAATTGGGTACAAACATAGGCACAAAATTGTTTACACATACCAAAAACTTCATATTTATGTTTCAAGAAGAATATCCAAGAGTAACGAGAATAATCATCAATGAATGAAACATAATATTTACTACCAGAAAACGAAACAAGTGGAAGATGGCCCCAATACATTAGAATGAATAATTTCAAATGGTCTCGAAGCCCTTTTGTTATAAGAGTTGAATGGAAGTATATGACTTTTGTAAACTTCACAACTAGGACATAGGCTATCACTAAACTCTTAATCCAAGACAGATTTACACAACATTTTATTTGAAAGCACTCTTTCAATGAAAACTCTACCACAATGACCTAACCTCCTACGTCAAACACTTGACTAACCAGACTCTGAAATACTGAAGACACATGCAGAGGCTCACGCTTTGAACGACTATCCAATTTAGCTCAGGCATTCAAGGGATCTTCTTTGAAGACGTACATGTCGCCACATCTTTCTCCTTCAGTGAACGTCTTCCTCATTTGAAGATACTTAACATAGACAGAAGATAGAGTAAATTCAATATAGGAATTAGTTGAAATTCCACTAGAGGGGGGGTGAATAGTGAAATATGATTATGATCGATAAAATAAAATAATTAAGCAATAAGGCACAACACATAAAACACAAAAGTTATACTGGTTCGGTCAATATCCAGACCTACATCTAGTCCCCAAGCAAACCACTTGAGATTTCACTATAACATCCGAGTTACCGGATAAATAGTACAACACCCTCTTCCCAAGAGGTCTTTTTCTCTCAACAGAGAAGGGGCACACCCTCTTCCCAAGAGGTCTTCTTCTCTCAACAGAGAAGGGCAACACCCTCTTTCACAGAGGTTTACTTCTTTAAACAAAGAAGGAATACAGTGAATAACAGAGTTACAATACTTCCTATAGAACCTTCAGAATGATATGAATGCACGAATGAATGATTCTAAGAATGTTCTGTTTGTCACTCAGAGGATACTCTTTGTCAAAGAGCTGAACTTGACTTTTTCTCTTTTTTTTTCTTTTTCTTTTTCTCTTTCTTTTTCAAGGCTCTCTTTTCAAATCACGAATAGAAAATTTTTCTCTTTGTAAGCTCACACGTCTGTTTCATTCCATTGTTTGAATAGTTTATTTGTGTGTGTTTATATAGCTTATAAAAAGTAGTCGTTACATTTTGGAATTGTAACTTTTTGAAATGTGAAATGTTAGGTCATTTCAAAAACATCTTTTAGAGAAGTTCGAGAATGCCTTTTTCCATAAAGGTGAAATAGAGGGTACACTAGTCGTTGTAATATTTTTAGGTAATACATATTTTATGTAAAAAGTCTATTTCTTACAATAGTACATTGAACGTTGGGTTGTAGTTTTGTCTTTATTCTAATTAATGATTTGAGGTACATTAGTACTTCTTTACTTTAAATGAGTGTAAGTACTATGAGTGCTTTGAGATATTTATTTGTACATAGTCATGTCAAGTGTTTTCTTTATGTTGTGTATTTCAAAGTCTCCAGAGAGAATGAGGACCAAAAAGAAGGTCGACATTCTTTGAGAAGGATATTTAACAAGGATTTGTTACAGAAGGCATTTAATGCTTTGTAGAGAGAATGATGACTTCAAGTAAGTCGACGTTTTATGGTTATGAAAAAAGGTAACTAGAGTCCTTTTAAAAACATATTTTATTTGTTTTTCTTATGTGTAGCCGATTTATGTTTTTGTCTTCTTCTTGTATTAAGAAACATTTCATTAAAGAAGATAACTAAAGTCTTTTCAAAAACATATTTTATTTGTTTTTCTTATGTAGTCGATTTTATGTTTTTGTCTTCTTCTTATAAAAAATATTTCTTTAAAGAGGGAAACTAGAGTCTTTTCAAAAACATATTTTATTTGTTTTCTCCATGTAGTCGATGTTATGTTTTTGTCTTTTTCTTACATTCCCTTTTTTTTTTTTTATGTTGTCTTGTATATAGTGTAAGGTGCAATGACAAAATGTCTTTTTCATAAAAGGTTGTAAGAAGGTACAATTATTATATGACAAAATATCTTTTTCATAAAAGGTTGTAAGAAGGTACACTTATTGGTTTTCAAAAAAGGAGCTTTTTGAAACTATCGTATACTTTTATGATATAGTGTTTATGAATGAGTATGTAATATGCAATATGCAAGTTCCTGAAGGTTCTGTTACATATGACTCTAAAGAAGAAAAAATCTTCATCTTGAGGTAGCCGATCTCTTCATTTGAACTTAAGGAAAGCATGGCTCATCAAGCTTTTTCTTCAAGGAGTATGATTGCACCATAGTTGTACTTGAACAGGAAGTCTCCATCCTTATTGGGTGAGATATCCTTGCATCAAATACTCGTTAGATTTAAGGCAAAACATATTCAGTCATAATATAACATTATTTCAAGAGAACATATTATCATATCATATAAAATCAAATGAGACTGTGTATCATATTATGTGACATCAAAACCGAGTTTCTCAACATTCTCCCCCTTTTTGATGATGACAAAATATGCTCCCCCTGTCAAAAAGACATTATGAATAGAAATAATAATATGATAAAAAAGTGAAATAATGTTTAAAGAGAGAATATTTCTCCAATAATGGAGACAGGTTTTCTCCCCCTTTGTCATGGACAAAAAGAAGGGATCAGAGTAACAAAGTTATTACAGACCGAATATATATATAAAAAAATGAGTCTATTTCGAAGGTGGAGAAGGTGAAGGTGACTGGTTGGTACGATTCCGCTTGCGAGTCTGCTGCAACAGGGCTTGATTACGAAGGATTCGATCCTGAGTTTGCTCGATATCCATCATAGCAGAAAAGTAATTGAAGGAGGACATTGGAGCTGCTTCATCAGAGCCGGGCATGTGCAGGGACCGTAGATTGAAGGTGGTACCATCGAGGACGTGAGAGGGACGGAGGATGACTTCGTTGTGAAGTGGTACTTGGAAGTATTTGAGAATGGGAGTTATAAAACACCCAAAAAGAAGAGGCTCAAATTTCTGATAACGAATAAAGAGGTCGAAAATAATGGATGACCAATTTATCGGAAGAGAAGAAAGGATTGCGTAGATAAGAAGAGAGATTTTTCGAGGGACTAATCCCTGGCGGGGACGCTTGGGATAGATGTTGTGGAGAAGAATCTGGGCAAGTAGCTGAGCATGAGGTTGGAGATTCCTCATGTGCCACGGAAGTTGGTAGCAGTTGGTGCAGAGAAGTATTTTTCGAAGTACCGATCGGTCGATTGGTACTATAGTGTTAAGGTTGGTACCGGTGGAAGGTAGGTTTAGAATTCTACCTAGGTCGGAAGCATCGAAAATCATCAGCTGTCCTTGGACTTTGCTGGTGATTGAGGTTTGTTCATGATCAGTAGAGAAGTTGGTATAAAACAGTCGGACTAGTTCGGGATAATAGGCAGCTGGAGATGAAGATCCTATGAGAGGTTTGAGTTCAGGGAGATAGGAGTCTAAGTCGAAGAACATGAAGTCGTCAAAGTTGATCAATTTTCCTTCATGAATGGGGCGAGAGCAGAGTGAGTTGTAGTTGTGAAACAAATCAGGATACCTTAGATCGGCGGAGGTGATCACATTGGTGGAGGAGGAAGCCATTATCGAGTGTCTTGAAAATAAAGCACTAGGAGAGAAAGGAGCTTGAACCGAGAGAAGGTTTGTATAAGGATAGAAAAGTTCGAATGGAATGGTAAGAGATGAACCAATAGATTTAATAGAGAGAAGAAAATAATTGTTGAATGTCATTGGAAGTGAGTAATTTTTAGATTTTAGTCCAATAAGGAAATCCGTGAGTAGTAAGTTAAGAGACTTGTGAATGACAAATCAAATCAATGTTTGAGGATAGTGTATTATATTAGATTGAGGAGGACATAGTATTGAAATATGTAGATTTTACTATGGGTGAGTTTATCGACTAGTGAGAGAAACCATTTATAGAGTATGGGGTGTCATGTTGAATAAAAAAAAAGTGATTGATCTTGAAAATAATGGCCTAATAAAACAAACAACTTTTTACTCTATGTGGAGGGATTCTAAATTCGTGAATGGAGAGTTAAAGACATAAAAAGATGATGTGGATATCTAGAGATGAGAGAAAGATGATAAAGGACAACATTTACTTGATTTAGATATGACATAAAGTAGAGTTAGAATAAATAAAGGTTTGCTTGGAGACAAGACTTTAAAGGGTCTCGATTTTAGAGAGATATACAATAAGAGAGAGACAAGGTCACGGATGGAAAGAAAGGTCATAGGGTGATCATGTGATTTGTACTTTGAAAGATATGACATTTTAAAGAAAAGAGTGCCTTAAAAAATTGTTTCATGATTAATATTTGTAATTTTTTAAGAGTATACGTGGATATGAGGACATATTTTGACTTTGACTAGTGGTAAAAGAGATGATGAGACAAAAAGGAGAAAGAGTTAAAAATATATAAGAATTGAAATAAGAATAGACATGGAGGAGTCAGATTAAAAAATGTATAATAAAAAAATGTATTCGAGAGATGAAATGAGGAGACAAAGAAATATTTATGAATGAAGAGTAATAAATGTGAGTTGTCATAGAGAGAAGTGAGATGACATATATGGATTTTTGTGAAGGATAAAGAAGTAATAAAAAATGATTGATGAAAGACATAAAGTTATGATTGATATGATTCATTGTTTATATTCTTAAAGAAACTCGACAAGGTTAAGTTTTAAACAAGAGTTGACAAGAATGAAGGCTTAATTTGTATACGAAAGAGATGATAAGAGATAGTTAGTCGGGCTATGATATAATAGATGATATAGTAAAAAAAATTTACGTGAGAATATAGCAACAAGATCTTTTAAAAGAACCAAATAGTCATTCGATTTTAACTAATGAAGAGTATGAGTTCTCATAAACTAAGTAGAACAATTTATCGTAAGAAAAGTTTTTATAAAAGGACAAAAAATAATAAAGGAGTTGAGTGATGTGAACATTGTTATGATGGCTTTTAATATAATTATTTTTTATGGATATGAGAGAAAGGAGTTATAATGGATGAGTACTTGAAAGATGACAAGTTGAAAGACATAAAGAATGTGTCTTATAAGAATACGTGAATATGGAAACTTAGTTTGACTAACTAAAATCGATAAGAAGGAAAGCAATTTAAAACAAGATTTAAACAAGACGTATAAGAAGTATTATAAAAAGTGTGATTAATTTATAAGTCACTTAGTTTGCATATTCCTAGTTCTCTTCTAATTCGTGTGAAGTCTTCATGTTTTAATGGTTTAGTGAATATGTCTGCTAACTGTTGATTAGTGGGTATGAATTCTAGTTTAATTATGTTGTTTAAGACTTGTTCTCTTAAGAAGTGATGTCTTATTTGAATGTGCTTAGTTCGTGAGTGTAAAATAGGATTCTTAGATAGGTTAATAGCACTCGTATTATCACAGAAAATAGTTGTATTTTCAAAATTTAAACCAAAATCTTTTAAAGTTTGTTTCATCCAGATGACTTGAGTACAAGCTAGGCTAGCAGCAATGTATTCGGCTTCAGTAGTTGATAATGATACACAGTTTTGTTTCTTACTGAACCATAATACTAGAGAGTGCCCTAGCATGTGACATGTTCCACTTGTGCTTTTTCTGTCAGATTTACTTCCAGCAAAGTCAGCATCGCTGTATGAGATTAGATCAAATGTAGAGGATTTTGAATAGAATAATCCAAAATCAACTGTGTCTTTTAAATATCTCATTATTCTTTTTACAGCTTTAAGATGTGATTCTTTTGGATTTGACTGAAATCTAGCACACAAGCAAACACTAAACATTATATCTGGACGACTAGCAGTTAAATAAAGAAGTGATCCTATCATACCTCGGTATACCTTTGTATCAACAGACTTACCATCTTCATCTTTGTCCAACACAGTAGTAGTGCTCATAGAAGTGGATTTTGAAGCAGTTGAGTTCATGTTGAACCTCTTCAGAAGTTCACGAGCATACTTAGATTGATTGATGAAAACTCCATCCTTGGTTTGCTTAATATGCAGTCCAAGAAAGTAGGTGAGTTCTCCCATCATACTCATTTCGAATTCCTTCTGCATGGACTTAGAAAAATCTTCACAGAGAGTGCTGTTAGAAGATCCAAAGATGATGTCGTCGACATAAATTTGAACAATTAGGGTATGATTATTCACTACTTTGACAAATAGTGTAGAATCTGCTTTGCCAACAGAAAAACCAGTTTTTAATAAAAAGGTTTTAAGTCTTTCGTACCAAGCACGAGGTGCTTGTTTTAAACCATATAAAGCACGTTTGAGTTTAAAAACATGATCTGGGTATTGTTCATTTTCGAATCCTGGAGGTTGTTTTACATAAACTTCTTCATTTATAAAACCATTTAAGAAAGCACTTTTAACATCCATTTGAAATAATTTGAAATCCATATAGCTTGCATATGCTAAGAGCATTCTAATAGATTCAAGTCTAGCAACAGGAGCAAATGTTTCATCAAAGTCAATACCTTCCTCCTGGTTGTATCCTTGAGCTACTAGTCTGGCCTTGTTTCTTATAACATTACCTGTTTCGTCTAGCTTGTTTCTGAAGATCCATCTTGTCCCAATGATTGGATGATCCTTTGGTCTAGGTACAAGATTCCAAACGTCATTTCTTTGGAATTGATTCAATTCTTCAGTCATGGCTAGCATCCAGAACTCATCAATGATGGCTTCATCAATCTTCTTTGGTTCAAGTTGAGAAATGAATGCCATGTTTGCAATCCGTTCTAGCTGAGCTCTAGTTTGAACCCCCTTTGTTAGTTCTCCCAAAATCTGCTCTTGAGGATGATCTTTGATATCGACAAAGATTCTTTGATGATCATCTTCATTAGACTTAGCTGTGTTATCTAAAAATAAATCTGTACTTTCAACATCATCATCATTAGTTTGTATATGAACAGATTGATCAGTAGATTCACAAAAACTAACATGCATAGATTCTTCAATAGTATTATGACTCTTATTGAAAACTCTGTATGCTTTACTATGACTTAAATATCCTAAGAATATGCCTTCAACAGATTTAGCATCAAACTTATCCAGGCTATCTTTTGTGTTTAGGATAAAGCATTTACATCCAAAGACTTTGAAATAGTCTATTCTTGGAGTTCTGTCATAGAATAGTTCATAGGGAGTTTTATTTAATAAGGGTCTAATGAGAACTCTATTTGTTATGTAGCATGCAGTATTAACAGCTTCTGCCCAAAAAGATTTTGCAAGATTATTGTGTTGGAGCATAGTCCTGGCAGATTCCTGAAGGGTTCTATTCTTTCTTTTTACTACACCATTTTGAGGTGCAGCTCTAGGAAAGGCAAAGTTATGAGAAATACCATGCAAGTTACAGAAATTTTCAAAGAGTTCATTTTCAAATTCTCCTTCATGGTCACTACGGATTTTAACAATAGAACACGATTTTTCGTTTTGTAATTTTTTACATAAGATTTCAAACTGACAAAACGTGTCACTTTTGTTTTTCAAAAATATTACCCAAGTAAATCTTGAGTAATCATCTACAATGACAAAAGCATATCTATTTTGATTAAGGCTAGCTACCCTAGAAGGACCAAAAAGGTCCAGGTGGAGAAGCTCTAAAGGTCTTTTACTTAAAATGATATTTTTTGATTTGAAAGAAGATTTTGACAATTTTCCTAATTGACATGCATCACAAAAATAATCCTTTTTAAAAGATATGTTGGGTAACCCACATACTAACTTATCTTTAGCTAGTTTAGACATGTATTTAGAATTGACATGGCCCATTCTCATGTGCCATAGATGTTGAGCCTCATTATTAGCTATGAGGCAATGTTCTGTGATGTTTTCTAGGTATAGTTCATATATATTATTCTTTCTTATACCTTTTAAGATGATGTTTTCATTTGTGTCAGCTATGAGGCATGCATCATGATTAAAGCTAACATTATAACCTGTGTCACACATTTGACTGATACTTAGTAGGTTATGTTTTAAGCCTTTAACAAGGAGAACGTCTTTGATAAGAGGTTTGTTTATGTTACCAATATTTCCAATACCAATTATCAAACCTTTGTTGTTATCTCCAAAGGTGACAGTTTCTCCTTCTTTATGATGAAGAACAACAAAAAGGTCTGGATGTCCTGTCATGTGCTTTGAACATCCACTATCTAATATCCATCTGTTCTTCTTCTTTGGAGCCTGCAAAACATTAAGTAAATCTCCTTTTTGGTACCCAATCGGGTCCTTTTTTGTTAGACTTTGTAACCCATATCCATTTGGATTTGGGTTTGTCTATCTCTTTAGAGGAGTTAAAAAGATTATCATTGTAATACTCCTTATTTGGTTCAGATGAACTTTTCACAAACGTGGTCTTTTGATTTATACAAGAAGGTTTTTTGAAATGAGAGTAGCCAATACCATTCTTGTAAAAAGAGACCTTCTGAGAGGATAAGAGTTTATCCAAGTTCTCTTTACCTTTATTAAACTTGAAAACCGTTTTCATGAGGTTCTCAGTTTTACTTTTTAGCTCTGAAATCTCTACTTGCATATTTTTAGTTTTGGAGCTAGTAGAAGAAATTTCAGACATAAACAAAAGATTTTTCTTTTTCAACTCCGAATTTTCACTGCTGAGTTTTTCATTCTCTTGAGAAAGCTTTAAATTTTCAGATTTTAAAACTTTATTTTTGAAACTCAATTTTCTAGATTCTTCAAAAAGTTCTTGAAAAGCATCTAGAAGTTCTTCAAAAGAAAAATCAGAGATTTCACTTACCGAACTTTCGTTTGCCATGAAGCACATATTTGCAGTTTCGGCTTCATCATCACTTGACTCTTCACTAGTGGATGGTTCTGAATCATCCCATTGAGCATGCAGAGCCTTTTTCTTGAAGAACCTCTTCTTTGGTTCCTCAGTTTTGGACTTTCTTTTGAGAAGGGGACAGTCACGTTTTAAGTGGCCTGGCTTGTTACACTGAAAGCACATGAGATCTTCTTTAAGATCTTTTCTTTCCTTGTGCCTGTTTGGAAGCCGGTTCCTTCTCATGAAGCGCTGAAATTTTCTGGTAAGTAGCGCAATTTCTGATTCTTTATCTGAGTCTTTATTCTCAGATAGGGCTGGGAAAGCTAGAGTTTTCTTTACTGGTTGCTCTTCTTCCCTTCTTTCTTTCATGTGGACTTCATAGGCCATAAGATTGCCTATTAAGTCGTCCAATGTAAGTTTAGATAAATCTTGAGCTTCTTCAATAGCAGTAGTCTTTTTCTCACAATCAGTTGTGAGAGATCTCAAGATTTTCTTCACCTTTTCAGTCTGGGAATATGTTACACCCAGAGATTTCAGATCATTGGTGATGTTGGTGAATCTGGTAAACATCTCTGTGATGGGTTCATCTTTGTTCATTTTGAACAACTCATATTTTCTAACAAGAGATGATATTTTGGCTTCTTTTACTTTGTTGGTTCCTTCATGAATAACCTCCAAAGAATGCCAAATGTCATATGCAGATTCACATATAGATATTCTGTTGAATTCATTCTGATCAATGGCACAATATAAGGCATTCATAGCCTTTGCATTTAGGTTTGCCATTTTCTTTTCTTCATCAAACCATAAGTTATAGTCTGCGGATGGAGATGTGTATGGATGCTCAACAATTTTCCATACAGCAAAGTCTATGGATTTGAGAAAGATAGCCATTCTGCACTTTCAATATCCATAGTTGGAGCCATTGAAGAAAGGAGGACGAGATGCGTGTTGACCTTCAATATCACGAGCATAAGAGGTAGATGCCATTTGTGCTGGAAGACTTGTTACGTCGAAACCAGCAAACCTGCTTTGATACCAAATGAAATTCCACTAGAGGGGGGGTGAATAGTGAAATATGATTATGATCGATAAAATAAAATAATTAAGCAATAAGGCACAACACATAAAACACAAAAGTTATACTGGTTCGGTCAATATCCAGACCTACATCTAGTCCCCAAGCAAACCACTTGAGATTTCACTATAACATCCGAGTTACCGGATAAATAGTACAACACCCTCTTCCCAAGAGGTCTTTTTCTCTCAACAGAGAAGGGGCACACCCTCTTCCCAAGAGGTCTTCTTCTCTCAACAGAGAAGGGCAACACCCTCTTTCACAGAGGTTTACTTCTTTAAACAAAGAAGGAATACAGTGAATAACAGAGTTACAATACTTCCTATAGAACCTTCAGAATGATATGAATGCACGAATGAATGATTCTAAGAATGTTCTGTTTGTCACTCAGAGGATACTCTTTGTCAAAGAGCTGAACTTGACTTTTTCTCTTTTTTTTTCTTTTTCTTTTTCTCTTTCTTTTTCAAGGCTCTCTTTTCAAATCACGAATAGAAAATTTTTCTCTTTGTAAGCTCACACGTCTGTTTCATTCCATTGTTTGAATAGTTTATTTGTGTGTGTTTATATAGCTTATAAAAAGTAGTCGTTACATTTTGGAATTGTAACTTTTTGAAATGTGAAATGTTAGGTCATTTCAAAAACATCTTTTAGAGAAGTTCGAGAATGCCTTTTTCCATAAAGGTGAAATAGAGGGTACACTAGTCGTTGTAATATTTTTAGGTAATACATATTTTATGTAAAAAGTCTATTTCTTACAATAGTACATTGAACGTTGGGTTGTAGTTTTGTCTTTATTCTAATTAATGATTTGAGGTACATTAGTACTTCTTTACTTTAAATGAGTGTAAGTACTATGAGTGCTTTGAGATATTTATTTGTACATAGTCATGTCAAGTGTTTTCTTTATGTTGTGTATTTCAAAGTCTCCAGAGAGAATGAGGACCAAAAAGAAGGTCGACATTCTTTGAGAAGGATATTTAACAAGGATTTGTTACAGAAGGCATTTAATGCTTTGTAGAGAGAATGATGACTTCAAGTAAGTCGACGTTTTATGGTTATGAAAAAAGGTAACTAGAGTCCTTTTAAAAACATATTTTATTTGTTTTTCTTATGTGTAGCCGATTTATGTTTTTGTCTTCTTCTTGTATTAAGAAACATTTCATTAAAGAAGATAACTAAAGTCTTTTCAAAAACATATTTTATTTGTTTTTCTTATGTAGTCGATTTTATGTTTTTGTCTTCTTCTTATAAAAAATATTTCTTTAAAGAGGGAACTAGAGTCTTTTCAAAAACATATTTTATTTGTTTTCTCCATGTAGTCGATGTTATGTTTTTGTCTTTTTCTTACATTCCCTTTTTTTTTTATGTTGTCTTGTATATAGTGTAAGGTGCAATGACAAAATGTCTTTTTCATAAAAGGTTGTAAGAATGTACAATTATTATATGACAAAATATCTTTTTCATAAAAGGTTGTAAGAAGGTACACTTATTGGTTTTCAAAAAAGGAGCTTTTTGAAACTATCGTATACTTTTATGATATAGTGTTTATGAATGAGTATGTAATATGCAATATGCAAGTTCCTGAAGGTTCTGTTACATATGACTCTAAAGAAGAAAAAATCTTCATCTTGAGGTAGCCGATCTCTTCATTTGAACTTAAGGAAAGCATGGCTCATCAAGCTTTTTCTTCAAGGAGTATGATTGCACCATAGTTGTACTTGAACAGGAAGTCTCCATCCTTATTGGGTGAGATATCCTTGCATCAAATACTCGTTAGATTTAAGGCAAAACATATTCAGTCATAATATAACATTATTTTAAGAGAACATATTATCATATCATATAAAATCAAATGAGACTGTGTATCATATTATGTGACATCAAAACCGAGTTTCTCAACATTCTCCCCCTTTTTGATGATGACAAAATATGCTCCCCCTGTCAAAAAGACATTATGAATAGAAATAATAATATGATAAAAAAGTGAAATAATGTTTAAAGAGAGAATATTTCTCCAATAATGGAGACAGGTTTTCTCCCCCTTTGTCATGGATAAAAAGAAGGGATCAGAGTAAGAAAGTTATTACAGACCGAATATATATATAAAAAAATGAGTCTATTTCGAAGGTGGAGAAGGTGAAGGTGACTGGTTGGTACGATTCCGCTTGCGAGTCTGCTGCAACAGGGCTTGATTACGAAGGATTCGATCCTGAGTTTGCTCGATATCCATCATAGCAGAAAAGTAATTGAAGGAGGACATTGGAGCTGCTTCATCAGAGCCGGGCATGTGCAGGGATCGTAGATTGAAGGTGGTACCATCGAGGACGTGAGAGGGACGGAGGATGACTTCGTTGTGAAGTGGTACTTGGAAGTATTTGAGAATGGGAGTTATAAAACACCCAAAAAGAAGAGGCTCAAATTTCTGATAACGAATAAAGAGGTCGAAAATAATGGATGACCAATTTATCGGAAGAGAAGAAAGGATTGCGTAGAACAAGGCATGCAAGTTATCATATAAAGTATAAAGTTATTAACACGAAACAATTTAAAAAAGGGCATGTAAAACAGTTATCAAGTCAAATAACTGTTAAGCATATTTTAATATATCTTCATTAGTATCATACTATCATGTATAAAACAATTGCATTATGCAAGTATGGGTATTTACGTCTCTGCATCTGGCTTTTGTTGTATTGTGGTTGTCTTTGAATGTCATTAATGCCATGGTTTTTTTGTTTTCACAATGATTTATATGCGAGTGGGGTTTACCAAATCGGCTACAACGACAACAAGAAAATTCAACATCAGTTATTGTTTTGTTCAGGCAACTTCTATGTTTGCCTAATCATGCATCCAAAGCAGAAAATACACCAAAAATGTCAATTCCCTCTTGAAGGCTATCAAAAGGATCTTATTTGTTGATGAGATTTAGCAAGCAAATCAGGCGTTGATGAGATTCAACACATGAATCAAACTCAGGAGTTATGAAAAACGTTGCAACCAGTCATTATCAGAAGTGTCGTTCACATATTGAAAAATATATGGTCATCGTTAATCATGCACACAACTATTTCAAAGCCCTTCATTTACTTGTGATTAAGAATATTAGAGCCATCTAAATGAAACTATGTGTTGCCGAGACTGGAGAATGGCATGAGTATTGTCACACAAAAGCATATCAAAAAAAGAAAGAGGTAGAGGAAGGGGGACTGCGGAGAGACGAAAAAGAAAAAGAAAAGAAAAAAGAAGAAAAACAAAAGAAGAGAGGTGGAGGAAGGGTGAGAAGAAGAAGAGTCGGGAGAGAGAAAAGACATAGAGAGAGAGAGAGAGAGAGAGAGAGAGAGAGAGAAGAAGAAGAAGAAGAAGAAGAAGAAGAAGAAGAAAAAGAAGAAAAGCAAAAAGAAGAAAGGCAGAGGAACGGTGTGAAGAAGAGTCGGAGAGAGAGAGAGAGAGAGAGAGAGAGAGAGAGAGAGAGAGAGAGAGAGAGAGAGAAAAGAAAAAAGAAAAAAGAAAAAAGAAAAAAGGTGGAGGAATGGTCTGAAGAAGAAGAAGAGTTGGGGACAGTGAAAACTAGACAGAGAGAAGATGAAGAAGAAGAAGAAGAAAAAAAGAAAAATAAACATGCATACCTGAGGCTGAGCCGTTGAGGGCGACAATGGTGCGATGAGAGTGATGGCAGTGCGCGTGACAACGACGGTAGAGGTCAGGTAAGCCTGCAGTTGCGAGAGTGAGCGAGAGAGGAGAGATCGAGAAAGCAGAGGGCGAGAGAGGAGAGATTGAGAGAGCAGAGTGCAGACAGAAAAAAATGGAATAAAACCTCCCCCCCCTTTTCGTGTTTTAAGGTTTAAAAAAAAGACGTTCTTGCCCTCATGCGTAGGAAAATTAGGCACTAACTAGGTGCTAGTCGGCACCTAGTCAAGAAAAAAGGTTTTTTTAAAAAAAAAACTAGGAATCAGTTTGATTCCTAGGTCTCTTAGCGACTAGCTCGATTAGTTAGCGACTAGTCGGCGCTTTTGACTACATAGCTCAATGGTACTATCTCATTTGCATTTTATTTCTTACACCCATTTCGAGCCAACTACATTTTTATCGGGTAGTCTTTTCACTATCTCCCAAGTCTGACACTCTTGTAAAGCCTCCATCTCTTCATTCATGGCTTCTATCCACCTATTTGACTGTACTGCATGCTAAAAAGTTTTGGGTTCCTACTGCCTCTCAATCTAGGTGAGAAAACATTGAAAATCCATGCTGAAATTTTTATAACTTACTCATCTTTTAATAGGATGTCTCGCCCTATTTGACCTTCTCAATAGCTCAAGTTGACTCCCTTGATCTGAACAAGGCTGTTAGTCACTCAAGATTGGCTGTTGGTCACTCTGATTGCGTCTTTTGTAGACGCACCCTTCTATATTGAACTCAGGTGAGGCATTCTCTAATTCACTATCATGGACTTGATCAGAGTTGAAATTTGGCCGTTGCAGTTCGTTATCCATAGTTGAAAATAAACCATCATTCAACCAAGGTTGATATACTTCAATATTATTCTAGTCCGTAAAACATGATTGTTGCACTTATCATTGGAAAAATTGCACTCATCAAATACAACATTTTGAGAGATTTTGATCTTTCCTATCTTAGAATCGTAGCATCTATAACCCTCGTAGTCATCAACATATCCAACAAAGTAACAAAAATAAGTCTTATCCTGAAATTTATTTCTTAGTTGACTGTCAACATGAACATATCATACACAGCCAAACGCTCTTAACTCATTACAATTTGGATGCTTCTCGAATAACATAAAATAAGGAGAGTTATTCTGCAAGAGTTTCATTGGCAATCGATATGAAACGCCTCGGTCCATAGTTTATGTGTCTTATTTGCATGTATCATGGACATCACACTCTCCACAATATGGTGGTGCTTCCTTTCAACAATGCCATTTTGTCCAGGTGTTCGTGGGCATGAAACTCTTCAATTAATCCCATTATTCCATAAAAATTCAATAAATTCTTTTGATGAGTATTCACCATCACCATCACATTGGAAATTTAGAATGCTCAAAGAGAATTGGGTACAAACATAGGCACAAAATTGTTTACACATACCAAAAACTTCATATTTATGTTTCAAGAAGAATATCCAAGAGTAACGAGAATAATCATCAATGAATGAAACATAATATTTACTACCAGAAAACGAAACAAGTGGAAGATGGCCCCAATACATTAGAATGAATAATTTCAAATGGTCTCGAAGCCCTTTTGTTATAAGAGTTGAATGGAAGTATATGACTTTTGTAAACTTCACAACTAGGACATAGGCTATCACTAAACTCTTAATCCAAGACAGATTTACACAACATTTTATTTGAAAGCACTCTTTCAATGAAAACTCTACCACAATGACCTAACCTCCTACGTCAAACACTTGACTAACCAGACTCTGAAATACTGAAGACACATGCAGAGGCTCACGCTTTGAACGACTATCCAATTTAGCTCAGGCATTCAAGGGATCTTCTTTGAAGACGTACATGTCGCCACATCTTTCTCCTTCAGTGAACGTCTTCCTCATTTGAAGATACTTAACATAGACAGAAGATAGAGTAAATTCAATATAGGAATTAGTTGAAATTCCACTAGAGGGGGGGTGAATAGTGAAATATGATTATGATCGATAAAATAAAATAATTAAGCAATAAGGCACAACACATAAAACACAAAAGTTATACTGGTTCGGTCAATATCCAGACCTACATCTAGTCCCCAAGCAAACCACTTGAGATTTCACTATAACATCCGAGTTACCGGATAAATAGTACAACACCCTCTTCCCAAGAGGTCTTTTTCTCTCAACAGAGAAGGGGCACACCCTCTTCCCAAGAGGTCTTCTTCTCTCAACAGAGAAGGGCAACACCCTCTTTCACAGAGGTTTACTTCTTTAAACAAAGAAGGAATACAGTGAATAACAGAGTTACAATACTTCCTATAGAACCTTCAGAATGATATGAATGCACGAATGAATGATTCTAAGAATGTTCTGTTTGTCACTCAGAGGATACTCTTTGTCAAAGAGCTGAACTTGACTTTTTCTCTTTTTTTTTCTTTTTCTTTTTCTCTTTCTTTTTCAAGGCTCTCTTTTCAAATCACGAATAGAAAATTTTTCTCTTTGTAAGCTCACACGTCTGTTTCATTCCATTGTTTGAATAGTTTATTTGTGTGTGTTTATATAGCTTATAAAAAGTAGTCGTTACATTTTGGAATTGTAACTTTTTGAAATGTGAAATGTTAGGTCATTTCAAAAACATCTTTTAGAGAAGTTCGAGAATGCCTTTTTCCATAAAGGTGAAATAGAGGGTACACTAGTCGTTGTAATATTTTTAGGTAATACATATTTTATGTAAAAAGTCTATTTCTTACAATAGTACATTGAACGTTGGGTTGTAGTTTTGTCTTTATTCTAATTAATGATTTGAGGTACATTAGTACTTCTTTACTTTAAATAAGTGTAAGTACTATGAGTGCTTTGAGATATTTATTTGTACATAGTCATGTCAAGTGTTTTCTTTATGTTGTGTATTTCAAAGTCTCCAGAGAGAATGAGGACCAAAAAGAAGGTCGACATTCTTTGAGAAGGATATTTAACAAGGATTTGTTACAGAAGGCATTTAATGCTTTGTAGAGAGAATGATGACTTCAAGTAAGTCGACGTTTTATGGTTATGAAAAAAGGTAACTAGAGTCCTTTTAAAAACATATTTTATTTGTTTTTCTTATGTGTAGCCGATTTATGTTTTTGTCTTCTTCTTGTATTAAGAAACATTTCATTAAAGAAGATAACTAAAGTCTTTTCAAAAACATATTTTATTTGTTTTTCTTATGTAGTCGATTTTATGTTTTTGTCTTCTTCTTATAAAAAATATTTCTTTAAAGAGGGAAACTAGAGTCTTTTCAAAAACATATTTTATTTGTTTTCTCCATGTAGTCGATGTTATGTTTTTGTCTTTTTCTTACATTCCCTTTTTTTTTTTATGTTGTCTTGTATATAGTGTAAGGTGCAATGACAAAATGTCTTTTTCATAAAAGGTTGTAAGAAGGTACAATTATTATATGACAAAATATCTTTTTCATAAAAGGTTGTAAGAAGGTACACTTATTGGTTTTCAAAAAAGGAGCTTTTTGAAACTATCGTATACTTTTATGATATAGTGTTTATGAATGAGTATGTAATATGCAATATGCAAGTTCCTGAAGGTTCTGTTACATATGACTCTAAAGAAGAAAAAATCTTCATCTTGAGGTAGCCGATCTCTTCATTTGAACTTAAGGAAAGCATGACTCATCAAGCTTTTTCTTCAAGGAGTATGATTGCACCATAGTTGTACTTGAACAGGAAGTCTCCATCCTTATTGGGTGAGATATCCTTGCATCAAATACTCGTTAGATTTAAGGCAAAACATATTCAGTCATAATATAACATTATTTCAAGAGAACATATTATCATATCATATAAAATCAAATGAGACTGTGTATCATATTATGTGACATCAAAACCGAGTTTCTCAACATTAGTGTCATCGACAAGTATAGAAGCATAGACTATATTCTTTTCAATGTTAGGAGAATACAACATATTGAACAAAAGAATGGGATGAGATGTAGACAAAGGAATGAGAATATTTCTAGAGTGTGTGATGGGATGGCGTCTACCATCTCTAGTAACAATGTTATTTTTACAAAAATAAATGATTAATTTAGAGAATTTACATGCATCACCTGTGACATGACTGATAGCCCCTGAATCCACATATCAAACACCTTGATCATTTTGTTTAAAACTCAGCCCAGAAAGTGCAGCCAAAATAAGTTCTTTGTCAGAATCATTTTGTCCATTGTTCTGCCCTTTATCACTAGACAAAGGTTTACCCCGCGCTACAAAATTATATCTCAGATCATCCTTGAACCAACATTTTGTTTTTACATGACCTTTCTTTTCGCAGATATAGCGCATAAGGATATTGTTGTTGGAAGTATCTCTTCTTGCAAAAGGGGGTCTATTGGGACTATGAAGTATTCCACATCCTCCATGATAAAAACCTCAGACTCTAACAAGTCCTCCACCACGTAAATGTTACCGTAACCAATAAATCATGTGAATTTGCTTCATCTCTTTCTTTGTCTGACAATGACATCTCATAGCTAACAAGTTTGGCCTTCAAATCATCAAAACTACAAACAGTCCCAGTGTATTGAAGGGTAGTGGACAACACGTGAAATTTGGGTCTCAAACCAACCAAGGCTTGCTGAATTTTGTTTTTTTCAGAAACTTCGCATCCAAACAATGCTAATTGATCAGTGATGTACTTGATTTTGTTGAAGTACTCCATAACAGACATGGATGCTTCTTTTTTCAACATCAGAAATTCTCTTTTCAGGTAAATAACCTTAGCTTATGAAATCTGAGAGTAAGTCTGCACCAATGTATTTCATAACACCATGTCGTTGCAGTCATTTGGTATTCCCACTAATACCTCTTAAGATAGAGTGAAAGTAATGTATGCAACTAAAGCCTGATCCTTCATCCAGATGGTGTAATCTGGATTACGAACTGTTCAGGTTGCAATGACAACCCCTTTATCATCTTTAACTTCCTATTACAAGAAACTTAGATAGGGCTTGATCCATCTAGGTGACCAGCAAGATCTTGGCTTCTAATAAAAGGAACGTTTTGCCTTTTCCAAGTTTTTCAAAGATCAATTGACTAAGGAAATTGGCAGAGGTAGACCCTTGAAAAGAATTTGGATCAATAAGAGATTAATGAAAAGAAACAATGTCAAACGATAAACCACAGGTATGAAACGATAAAACCACAGGCACATATGATAATGAAAAAGACGATATCACACGACAAATCACATGCAGGAAACAATAATAAGCAAAGACAACGTTACACGATAAGCCACGCTTTTTTTTTATACATCAGATTAAACCAAAACTCAACGATTACCAGTAATCACCAAGAATATTTTTCAGCAAACCAACATACTAATATCGATGTTTGGTTGTAATCGCACCATAGTCATATATCAAATATCGTGTGATGCAAAGGAATCAGATTCGATAAAAAAGAAATAGAATAGGAAGCAATAATACTAAACATGTTTTTTTTATTTAGAGAAAAATGTAACCCAAGCACGTTTTGAGAGGAACATGTTATGAAAATAAAGATCCAAACATTTTTTTAGAAGAACGCGGCCCAAGAATTCAAGAGGAAAGAAATCAAGTAATATTTATGAGAATCAAGAATAACTAGAGGAAAAAATACAGATTTGAGAAGAAAGGTCCAATTTGAAGAAACTTTCAAGGAGAAGAAGTTTAAGAGAATAAATGATTACTTGGAGAAAGGAAAATCAAGTCTTCATGGTTACAAAGATTTACCAGTCCTGCTCTAGATCATGGCTCTGATACCATGTTAGAATTAGGGTTTCTGAGATACCTGCAAAGAGAAAAAAACAGCAGCATATGGGGCTCAAAACACACGATTTCCAATATGGGAAAATGTGCCTCTTACTTTTCTTTTATATTGACCTACGGGTAAGTTACATATTGGAAATACCCTCGTTTACATATAATACAAAGAATACTAAGGGGCATTTAGGTTACGAAGAAAAATAATAATAAACAACACGTCCCAGCATGGTGTCTAACACGAATCTGAATCTGAATGTTGATCCAGATCCGGCCTCACACTAATAACTTGAAGGTGACAAAGGAAGGTAGGTGGAGAGAGAAGATAGGGGAAAAGTAATAGGCAAGTTGCGTCTTATTCTGGCACCAAAAGCATGTCAATGATTGAAACAATAAAAAAAGGAGATGAATTCCGAGATATTGTCTCATGCAAAAGTGCAATTTATCTTTAGCTAAAGAACCCAGTGTCGTACAAATCAATGCCACCAACATCAGCATCAGGATTTTCTGGGCTGATTAAAAATCCTGTGAAAATTTTAAAAAGGTTAGCCTTTTGGAAACCTTAAAAATGTCAGCATATATCAAGTTTAGAATATAGGAGATATATAAAATATTAAATAACTAAAAGTATTAACATCACAAACAAAATCTTGACATTTTCAAGATAGGTGATATTTTGAAAATATTGCCATTTTTAGTAAAGAAAAGTGATTGGAATGGATCAGTGCTAAGAGTAGTGGGATTGAATGACCTAGCTATAAAAAATTTAAAGTATTGCAAAAAAACATTTTTGAAACATCACCAATGTTTGTGACCATAGTCAGTAGTCACCAGCATTGTTGAAGGCAATTTCGCATCGAAAGTTTCTCTCAGAGTTACCTTTAATAAGTGGTTTTTCTCCAGAAAAACTTGGAAGTCTTAAATTTTGAGAAAATATAAAAAAAGTAATAAGATAAAAAAATCGATTTTTGTCACTTCTCTTGCAAAAAATATAAGGAAATAAGTTTGAAAAAATTAAGATACAAAAGAAAACAAAGAATAAAAAACTAGGCTTAAAATATATAAAAAATTTATCACAAAAATATTGTGATAATATCACGATATTATTGTGATATTTTGAATTCTGGCAATATTTTGAAAATATCATGATATTTTGCCAATATAATTGCCTTACCTTAAATTGCCAACAATATCGTGATATTTCCAACATATCGGTGATATAAGTGACTAAGTTTGTGAATACATAGGAAACTGTTTTATTTTTACTACTTTACTCTTACATACACTAAAATGCTAAGCATTAAATACATGAAGAATGATCACAAGAAACTTGCATAATATCATCTACAGGATGATATCATGAAGACATGATATCATCAAGTTGGTACCAGCTATTTGCCGGATGGAACTGACAACAAGGTACTCCTAGTATCTTGACAGTTTCAAGTTACAGAGAGATACATATCAACGATAGGTCAACAGCTTGCTTTGAACCTTCTGCTTTGCACTTAGGAAGAGAAAGTAAATACATTGGGAACCTGACTGTTGGTCTTGAAATACTTCTCTTTAAAATGCCATGTTCAAAATTTTCATGAACATAATGATGACCTGTTAAGATAACCTAGCACACAATGAATATTGAAATAGAGCCAAGATGCTAGCATTTTGTAGTTCTAAATAATGTTGTATGTATTGTATGGTACGTATTGTTACTAATTAGAATATTAATACGATATGTACTCGTATCATGATACGAGTCTATATCGTACTGTATCGTACAATACGGAGTGTATAGTACAATGCAGGGTCAGCACTCTTTAAAAAAATGACCAACAACAACTACGCCTTCATCCCAAAACAATTGGGGTCGGCGATATGAACCAACAAAGAAAATCATTCTGTGTCTTCCACATGAATCCTTCTCCTCCAATCATTTCTATCCAATGCCATGTCCTCGGTGAGGTTCAAAGCATTCATATCCTTTTCTATCATCTCCATCCAAGTCTTCCTAGGCCTACCCCGACCTCTTTTAACTAATATATTTTCCCATTTCTCCATCCTTCTAACTGGAGCATCATTAGGCCTTCGCCGAACATGTCCAAATCACCGTAAACGATTCTCTCTCATCTTATTTTCAATGGGTGCAACGCCTACCTTCTTACGTATCTCCTCGTTCCGAATCTTATCTTTTATTGTATTTCCACACATCCATCTAAGCATTCGCATCTCAGCTACACTCATTTTTTGAATATGATGTCTCTTGGCAGCCCAACATTCCGTACCATATAGTAAAGCGGGCCTAATAGTTGTCCTATAAAACTTTCCCTTCAACCGCAATGGCATTCTACGATCGCACAACACTCCAGTTGCACTTTTTCATTTCATCCACCCAACCTTTATCCTATGATTTACATCTCCATCAATTTCTCCATACTTTTGAATGATAGATCCCAAATATTTGAAACCGTCGTCCACCGATATTTCTTGCTCACCAAGCTTCACTACACTCCCATCACTACTTCGTTGCGTACTAAACCGACATTCTATATATTTTGTCTTACTCTTACTCAACTTAAAACCTCTTGCTTTCAATGTCTGTCTCCATAATTCTAACTTAGCATTAACCCCAACTCTAGACTCATCAATCAAAACAATATCATCATCAAACAACATACACCACGACACATTTTCTTGAATTGATCTCGTAAGCTCATCCATCACTATAACAAATAGGAAAGGGCTTAAAGCAGATCCTTGATGTAACCCAACCGTTATAGGAAAATTGGTTGTCACCCCTCTACAAGTGCGGACATTGGTTACTACTCCTTCATACATATCTTTAATTATACTAATGTACTTGAGAGAAACACCTTTCTTCATCATTGTCCACCGGAGAACGTCCCTAGGTACTCTATCGTATGCCTTCTCCAAATCAATAAAAACCATATGCAAATCTTTGTTCCTCTCTCTATTTCTCTCAATAAGTTGTTTAAGAAGATGTATAGCTTCCATAGTTGATCTTCCAGGCATAAAACCAAATTGATTCTCCGATATCATGACAACCTTCCTCAACCTAGACTCAATTACCCTCTTCTAAAGTTTCATAGTATGACTCATGAGTTTTATACCACGATAGTTTGTGCAATCTTGTGTATCACCCTTATTCTTATATAGAGGCACCAAAATACTCTTCCTCCACTTATTAGGCATCTTATTTGTCCGCCAAATCTTGTTAAAAAGATTTGTCAACCATTCTAAACCTTTCTCTCCCAAGCATTTCCAAGCCTCGATAGGTATACCATCTGGGCCAACTGCCCTTCTTGATTTCATTTTCTTTAAAGCCTTTGCAATTTCTTTCTTTTGAATCTTGCGCATGAAGTCACGATTTATCTCATGAAAAGGAATGAAGAAGTCTCCAAGATCTTGAGCATGACTATCATTAAATAGCTTATCAAAATAATCTTTCCATCTCTCCTTAATCTCCTCATCTTTGACTAAAACCCTTTGCGGTTCATCTTTGATACATCTAACCATACCCAAATCCCTCGATTTCCTATCTCTCATCTTAGCAAGCCTATAAATATTCTTCTCGTCCTCTTTGGTATCCAACTTGTCATAAACCTCCTTATATACCTTATCCCTCGCGTTTCGAACTACTTTTTTAGCTTCCTTATTTGCTATCATATACTTCTCCAAATTCTCATTATCACGACTCTTAGATTTCTATAACACTCTCTTTTAACCTTAATAGCTAATTTGACATCCTCGTTCCACCATGATGTATCCTTACCTAGCGGTGCACCGCCTTTAGACTCACCCAATACCTCCTTAGCCACCTTTCTCATGCCACCCGCTATCTTATTCCACATTAATTCTAAATCTTCCTCGAGACACCAATCAACTTCCTTAACTACCTGCTCTACAAACATTCCTTGTTTAGCTCCTTTAAGTGCCCACCACTTAATTCTAGGATCTATCCTATGTCTATCCCTTTTGCGGCATTGTCTAATTCTAAGATCTAAAATTAAGACTCTATGTTGTGTAACTACACTTTCTCCCGGTATAACCTTACAATCGATGCAATAACCCCTATCTCTCTTTCTAAGTAGGAAAAAATCTATCTGACTTGTATTAACCCCACTTTTAAATGTTATTAGGTGAGACTCCCTCTTCCTAAACCAAGTGTTTGCTAAGATTATATTATAGGACAAACCAAAATCTAAAATCCTTTCTCCACTTTCGTTTCTTTCTCCTATACCATAGCCTCCATGGATATTCTCAAATCCATCCTTACTAATGCCTACATGTCCATTAAGGTCACCGCCGATGAAAAGCTTTTCTCCATAAGATATCCCTTATACCACTCCATCTAAATCTTCCCAAAATTGACGCTTAATGGAATCATCTAAACCTACTTGAGGTGTATAAACACTAATAATATTAATAATATACGTACCTAATACTAATTTAATAAGTAAAATCCTATCACCCTTCCTACGGACCTCAACTACATTATCTATAAACTCACGACTCATAACAATCCCTACTCCATTCCTATTTCTATTTATTCCTGTATACCAAATCTTATATCCCTAAGGTTCTATCACTTTTGCTTTCTCACCTACCCATTTGGTCTCTTGTAGACATAAAATATCAATCTTTCTCCTACACATAACATCTACTAACTCTACCAACTTACCAATTAAAGACCCTATGTTCCAAGTGGCTAACCTATTTTATGGTCATGGACTAACTTCTTTACCTCCACCTGTCCAACAAAGTGTCTTAAAAAAATGACCAAATAGTAATTTTTCAGTTTTGGGTTTTAAAGACTTCTTTATTTGTGTAGAAGCCATTAGACATGTATTCACGCACCCTAGGACTCGTGAGAGAGATTTGGCGACCGATCCGTGCACAAGAGAGAGGGATTTTGCGGTTTGCTAAAGTAAAAGTACATTTTCGTCATTTTTTCACTCAAGAAAGTGGGTTAAGGTAAAAAATATTTATTATGAGTAAAATTACAAAGTTACCCTCTAAAAATTTTTTGCCTCGAGAGGCGCTGCCCCCTACGACACCTCGCAAGCCTACTGCGAAGTTGGATCCGCAAAAATTAGAGATTTATATCAAGGTAGAAATCAGGCTCCACACTCTTCCAACAAAGATGGCATTAGATGATTCGACATGGCAACGAAGCACTCAAGTAATGAGTGAAAACCTGTCACATAGGTGTGGGTAAGGGTGCAAGTGCGGTTACGGGTGCGGCCATGCGGCACTTTAAAAAAACTTGGGTGCGGGAGTGTGGGGAGGATATATATATATATATATATATATATATATATATATATATATATATATATATATATATAATTTTTAATACTTTTAAGTTAACACTATGTGTCTTTGTGTGCATTTATGTATTTATATATATAATATAGATAAAAATGGACTTGATTAGGGTTAACTGAAATCTACTTTTGGATAGAAATGGACTTCAGTGTGGTTGACTTTCACCTAACACAAAGGAAGTTGTGTCCAAGTGTCGCACCCACCTGGGTGCAAGTGAGACGAGGGTGCGGTGCCATGTTATAAGACTTCGTATGACAGGTGAAAACCGATTGAAAATCGAGTGCAACTATTGTCATAATATTTTTGTTTATGTAATATGAAAGTATGAGTCTTTTTAATTGCAAGATATTTAATATTTTGCATTATTCTTGTGAGATATGCATGCAATATTATCTATGATTCTATATTAGTTAATGTTTGATGATCTCTTATGCAACTCATAGAGACACAAATGCTTCATATCTGATTTTTTTATTGCATTTTGTGCAATTCATCATTGTCTCATGTGATAAGTTTTTTATAGATTTTTTTCTAATATTTTCCATTTTTCTTGATTTTTTTGGATTTTTTATAAATTTTTATTAAAATTTTATGATATGATACGATACGGTCTTAATTTGGGCCCAACCGATATGGGTAACGATACGATACTTACAATCTTGGTTCTAGTTGTAACGACCCCAACTTATACCATTTGAAAATGCAGATTTTTTTTTAAACAGTGCGGAAAACTTCCCAGAGACCCGGGGTCCTCACTGTTCCAATTCCAACTGGATAGCCAAACACCACAAACGAACTTACAACCATCATCCATACGAACAAAAACAATTTCTTTATTTATGAATAAGAGTAAATTTCAGAGACAATGTTTTATTCGACTGAAAATAAAGCAACAACTGAAAAAGCAAGAACTGAAATAAAAGAAAGAGTCACTCTGTCCTCTGCTGAAGCTGTCAAGATGCAAGTATGACTCTCATCCATTCCCAGTAGTCAGTCCAACCTCACTGCTAAACATTTCCTGTGAAAAACCAACATAGTAGGGTGTTAGAACTAAAATTCTGAGCACAACTACTTCTAAAAAAACCAGGTGAGAGAAAGAACGTGGATAAGATTTCATATAATGATTTGAGTGAGTGCAGATATAACAATTTCTGTATTTAACAATTCATACATGCGACAAATTGCATATACTCACCAGTCGAGAGCAGTAAAGCAGTATCATATATCAAGAACTAAATATACAAACCTTGCAGCATGCTTTTAGGAAGTAAATTACATATCACCACCATATCATGTCATGATATAAAGAACAATTCAATTATGCATGATTTAGTGCAGAACAGGAGAATGCATGATACATTTTCAATGCATGAATTTCTTTATTATCTTACATTTAAGTTGCATTTTTCCTTTCCATATGCATGCCCTATTAAATGCATTCAACTTTAAGTTCCTCTTTTTAATTACCATTACTCGCGGATACACCAAACAGGTATAAGTCCCGAGGTTAAGTTAGGTTCTCAGGGTAGCTTAGCACACAATTTGTATTTTATTACTGGGTTCAAACTTAGCCCTCGACCGAATCACCTTCGGAACATTAGCCCTCCACATCTAATGTTAGAGACACAAGGGACACACACGCCCACAAGTGTCACTTCCTTGTTACAAAAAACAATCACAGTTGTGACAAGTACACTACCCCCAGGTAAAGCGGCGGACTCTCCCTAAAGTCGTAGTCAGGAGAAGGAACTTCAATATCGGGTTCAGGAGATAAAATTGTAGCACACAGAGTTTTTGTATCCTCACAGTCTCCCCAAGACCGGTTCTCTAAGATCTTCATTCTCCAGATGGATGATCCCAGTACATATATTACACTGTTCTTATTTCTTATATTTTTATTAAAGTCAATTCTTTAAGTTTGCAATACCATATACAAAAGAAAAGTGAAAACCCGCATCCTCTCTTGCGGGAAACCTTACGGAACTCCAGCCCGTGAGGACAACTAGAACAATGTAGTAGTGTGCCATACCAACTTATGTGGTTTAAGTGATGCAGTAAAAAACATATGTGAAAAGAAACCAAACCCACGACTCTCCATGCCGATGATGGTCCATTTAGGCCATCGATGCATCACATAATAAAACCAAGTAGTGTTTATTTATAACACTAGGCCAATAGTGTCAAAAGCATGTGCACTCATGCAACCATAACCCAACCATATGCATGTCATTTCTCAATCATATGCATCTTCACTATGTGTGTTATCTACATCAAATACAGCTACTAACCAATGCATATCTCTTTTAAGTGTGTGAGTATACATGTAAAATTTCATATATCCATAAAGCATACATGCTCAAGAAGAAATATCGCTAACCGAGGCACACTCACATTCATGATTACACAACCAGTATCATGAAATGCAAAAACAACATTTACATAATTTTCGGGCAGAAGTGTAAGCTTTGACATATGCTAGGTCGGGCTTACCAAACCCGGACCCGCTATCCTTAGTCCCAAAGTCTGGGATCCTTGACATACACACAAATATATGTAGGTTCCAAAATTTTTCCTTTGTTCAGATCAGAATTTTGATCATACACAAAATCCATTAAATCTGGACCAGTTTCGGGACCTACACAAACTGATTCATATCAATCAACATGTAATCATATACTTCACTGATATACCAATACGCAAGATTTTAAATGAACACATGGACTCATATTCAAGAATATAATGCCCAAAAGGGAAACAGCAAAGGCAAATCACATCTGGAAGTCATGTATTGGATTTCGGATTTACGTGTCCTTTCTTCTTGAACAGGTTATATTGAACACTATTAAATATAACTGGCAACTCAAGTTATGATTCAAGAATCCCATACTGCATCCTACAATTATGGGTTTAAGCTGCACTCAAGAACAAGCTTGTGCCACTTAATAAAACCGTGTGCATAGTCAACATGTCACAGTATAACATTGGGTGCCAAACAGGCAGCAAGAAGAAAACTAGTATATCTCTACGTTCTTGACGTGCATCCATAACACGAATCCAACCCAGATCCAAAATCATACATTCAATCCAAGAATACACTACCCCCAAATGGAAGCAACAAAATTAAATGGAAGTCAGAAATCAAGATTTCCAACAGGAATACAAAAAATTTCATGCGGTTAACAGAAACAAGATTGAAATCAGCACGTCAGGTCGACTGTATTCGTCAAACACAAGATCAAAACATTTGGCAGAGACACAAGGAGAAAAACTCAAATGATCGACTAACAGCAATTTCGACCTTCATGTTATGTTCTACAAATCTACTACTAATAGGGTTACAGAAAAAAAAAACATTCAAGAACCTTCTTAAGCCTATCATGGAATGAAATGAAAATAGCGACAGGCAAAAACTCAGGCCACCTGTGTTTCTAGTTTCCTAACTAGGAAACCCCCAAGTCTGGGGTATCCTTATAAGAAACTCGGGACCTCCACGGCTGGGGCCATCCACTACCTCAGTCGACCCCCCCCCTCACATTGGCCTGATTTGGGGATTTTACGGGTTAGGGTCAGACCAAAATAACCCCATTGATTCTTGAAAACCAAGAAAGTAGCCATCTAACAGATTTCCGTGGCTTCTCATCTCAAACCCTTACACGGAATCGAACCCCTGTTCGATCCCTCACCAAGATTTAATGAAGAACTGTACCTTTTACGGTGATTTTTTCGGTGGCCGGAGACAACTGTTGCGGGAAAATGCTGGCCGGTGTCGCTCCTCTCCACTGCCGTGAAGGGGAGTGCTCAAGGGGCCTTCGATGGCCGCTGATAGCCGGAGCTTTGCCGGCGATGGAGCCTCTTTCTCCGGCGTGCACACACACACACACACACACAGAGAGAGAGAGAGAGAGAGAGAGAGAGAGAGAGAGAGAGAGAGAGAGAGAGAGAGAGAGAGAGAGTACCGACCTTTTATGAAGAAGGAGGAAGCCCTCCGAAAGTAGCGGAGGCCGTTACCACATCTCCGGCGGCTGCGGCCCATCCACCCCCCTTCTCTTCCTTGCGATCAGGGTTAGGGTTCTCTCTGAACCCTAACGCCTGTTAAAAGAATCGGGCAACCCTTATCGGGTTGCCTTATTAAACCCCCCTCCTTTTTATCGTTTTCACGAGCAGGCCGGGTCCGGGTCTGCGACCTGCGACTTGGGATCCAAACCCGGTCGTGGTTTTGGACCCGCGCCTCCTACTCGGTATGGATCCACAGATTGGATCCGAATGGATCCAATCAATGGGCCCCATGAAAACACTTGTATAATATTTATATATTTATATATTTATTTATATATATATATTTCATCATTTATATATGTATATTTTTATGGTATTTTACCTATATCCATAAGGATCCTATCTGGGTCTTGCATCCCGAATGTGGATCCCAAGCCCATTTACGCCTTATATAAATAGCTATCACTTGAATAATTTGATTAATTAAAAAATTTCTTTTTTTTTGCACTTATATATATACATATAAGTTTATACGAGATAAGTATACGTAAAGATCCCTTTATGGGTCCTGGATCCGAAATTTGGATCCCAGGCCCAAATTTAGAAAAATACCCATTATTTTCAAATAAATTTAAACAAATAATTGTAAAAAATCAAGGTTATTACAAAATCCTATATAGCATGGGAAGACAAAACATATTGAAATTGAAATTGAACACTTCATTCGTCAGATAGTGGAGGATCAAGAGATAGAGACAAGATATGTACGGACCGAAGTGTAAGTAGCTGACTTATCTACGAAAGGCCTCACAACGAAGAAATTTTGGTACTTAAGAAGCAAGTTGTCCGCTGTTGATAACCATGCTCAACTTGAGGGAGAATATTAGCGTGAGGCCGGATCTGGATCCTGATCCTTGTTAGACACCATGCTGAGATGTGTTGTTTATTATTATTTTTCTTCTTGACCAAAATGCCCCTCTTTAGTATTCTTTGTATCATATGTAAATGGGGGTATTTTCGGTATGTAACTTATCCACGGGTCAATATAAAAGAAAAACAAGAGGCACAATTTCCTATAATGGGAATCATGTGTTTTCAGCCCCATATGCTGCTGTTTTCTTTTCTCTTTGCACGGAACTCAGAAACCCTAATTCTAACACAAGTGGTGTATGACATTTCCTAAGAGACTAGGTCAGGGACTGATAGTTGTAGACTGGAACTTACATTAGTGGCATCCTTTGGGGCATTCAATGCCATTAATATTAGAGAGCCTAAACCTAGAAACTTGTGATCTTAGTGAAGATGGTGGATGAAAGGTCTTCATGGAATAGATTTCTTACATGTACCCGCATGTGTTTTAGTTAAAAGTGCACCTAGATGACCTAGCCATCTTGGTGTTTGGCACATGTTTTAGTTAAAAGCAGCTAGGCAACCTATTCATTGGCACAATGGGCAATCGGCCTTGGGTGAACTGTGGGCACTAGCCAAGCGCCTAGGACGACAATCAACAAGAAATAGTAACTGTTTAATGCATGTTAAAAAAAAGGAAATTATCATTTATTAAATCTTTATATTTTCTACTTTTTAACTTTTGAAATTTATTCAAAATTAAATTTTGGGTGTCTAAGTAGTGCCTGGTAATCACATAGGTCTCACGTGCATAGGACATGCATGAGAGAGAGAGTCTTTTCACTATGTTTTCCTAATATATTGCTAGGTAAAAAAATTGTTAAAAAATCTAAATGACTAAAAAGGAAAATATTGTGATAGAAGGATCAATTAATTCTAAAATATCATGATATTTTACACTATCAAACTATTAACCGTCTATTTTGATAACTTTTTCATATTATGGATACATTTGTTATTCTTTATCTTTTTATTTTTCTTCAGATTTTGCTTGCTCATCTATGTGTGTGCCATTGATTGTGTCCATGACCCCACTAATTGTAACGACCCCAACTCATACCCCTTAAAAACACAATTTTTTTTAAACCATTGCGGAAATATTTCCAGAGACTCGGGGCCTTTACAACTCCACACACAATTGGATAACTCAACCAACCACAAGGTATCTTACTATTATCATCTAAACCATAGCAAACCAAATTTTATTAATTAAGAAATAACAATCACAAGACAATTGCATTAAAAATCAGAGTGCATAGACAATTAAATGTAAGGAAAAAATAAAGAAATGCAGAGCCACGCTATCCATCTGTGAAGTTGTCTAACAAACATATAGCACTCGTAGCTCTCCCAGAAGCGAGTGACTTCACTGATCCCCTGCGGATGCGAAAACTACAAAAGTAGGGGTGTCAGAAATCCGAGAAATTCTGTGTACGAATCCCTCTAATGAAATAAATGAGCATAAAGAATACATATAAGAATTCATGCAATAACTTATAGGTATGCAATTATGATAAATTCATAATTCGATTAAGCATTCATACATTAGAGACAATTATTAAGCATGATAGAACATTTAATAAATAACAGAGATCACAATTTAAGCAATATAATTATTTAACATGCATTAGGGAACAACATTATGCATTCATCAACATTTAACAGTTAAGGATGTAATGAAAAGAGGCGGAAGCACCGATGGAGTAAAAAGCACTCTCTAAGAGTGACCTCAAGAGCCAAGAACACAAACACTAAAAGTGTACACACAAAACTCTTAAAAGTAGAAAATGACTTAAAGTCATAAGTTGGATTTATTGAAGAAAGGAAGAGAAGGGTGAAAACCCATTGCTTACAAGAGGAGAATACCTCCTCTATTTATAGAGGAGGGAATCTAAAGGAAGGGACCACAAGGGGATCCCATGTAGTCGTTGGGAGCCCCAACGGTCATAAATCTGATCGTTGGGGCCTCAACGACTACATGTGTGGGGCCCTTGTGGTCTTACAAAAAGGAGAAAATAAAAAACAAAAAAGGAAAAAAAAAGAGAAAAAAGAAAAAAAGTAAAAAAGAAAAAGTTACATTGTGGTTTTACAAAAATACCCCTATCGGGTATTCCAAGAAAGAGAAAACTGTATATATATATACATATATGTATATATATACTTATATATATACGAATGTATATATATATACATATTTTAACACGCCCCCTCAAACTTTACGGGGAGAAGACCGAAAGTTTGCTAAGAAGAAACGTAAATCGTGGAGTTGGGAGCGCCTTGGTGAAGAAGTCAGCTAGTTGATATTTTGAAGTAACATATGGTAATGAAATAGTCCCTCTTAGATATTCGTCTCGAACATAATGGCAATCCATTTCGATATGCTTGGTCCGCTCATGAAAAGTGTGATTGCTGGCAATGTATATCGCACTTTTGTTATCACAGCAGAGCTTGGTGGGAGTGAAAATGGGGACGCCCATGTCACCAAGGAGACTCCTGAGCCATACGATTTCCATAGTTGTCATTGCCATGGCCCGATACTCAGCTTCAGTGGATGATAGTGAAACCTTCTGCTGCTTCTTGCATCTTCACGAAATGAGAGATTCATCTAAAAAAATACAAAGACCCGTTATTGAGATACGATCATTGGGATTTCCTCCCCAGTCAGCATCAGTAAAAGCAGTTAAATTAAGAAATGAGGAAGAGGATAAGAAGAGTCCCTTGGATATAATATTTTTGATGTATCGCACAATTCTCAGTATGGCCGCCATATGAACCGAAGTAGGTGCATGCTGAAACTGGCTTGCTGCATTAACCACATGAGCTATATCTGGACATGTGATGGATAGATAGGTGAGGAATCCGATTAATTGACGGTAGGGGGTTGGATCCTCAAGAAGAACACCATCTTCAAGTCTCAGTTTCGTATTGATAACTTCGGAAGTCTCAACTTTCTTTTCATCAGATATTTTTGATTTGGTACAAATTTCTGCAACTAATTTCATTTGAGATAGGATGTATCCTCGCGCAGAATAAGCCACTTCAATTCCTAAAAAATGTCTTAAATATCCAAGATCAGACATATCAAAAGTATCTTTTAGCATATTCTTAACATCATTTACTCCCTTTTTGTCATTCCCAGTGATGATCATATCATCAACATACAACAGAAGCATAATAATGGAGTCACCTGTCCTTTTAACAAAAAGAGCAGTGTCAGTATAGCAAGAAGAAAAACCTAAATTGATTAATACATTACTAAACTTGTCATACCAAGCTTTAGGAGCTTGCTTAAGTCCATATAAAGCCTTTTTTAATTTTAAAACTTTTCCATTTAAATTCATACCTGGAGGCGGTTCCATATAAACTTCTTCATTTAAATTACCATTCAAGAAGACATTTTTAACATCAAGTTGAAAGATTGGCCATTTTTTAACAGAAGCTATAGCAATAAGGGCTCGAACACTAGTCATTCGAGCAACTGGGGCAAAAGTTTCATCATAGTCTACCCCATACTCTTGGGCATATCCTTTGGCTACCAACCTAGCCTTATATCTTTCTAATGAACCATCACTCTTAGTTTTTACTTTAAACACCCATCTACATCCAATGGGTTTCTTGCCATTGGGAGGATCAATGATTTCCCAAGTTTGCGCCCTTTTAAGGGCATTAAGTTCAAGTTTCATAACTTCATTCCAATGATCATATTGTTTAGCATCATTGTAATGAGATGATTCATGAAAGGAGTGAAGAGCAAGTAGGCATGCTCGAAAGTTAGGAGAAAAAAAATCATAAGAAACAAATCTATTGGGTATTTTGGAAATACGATTTGATTTTCTTTGAGAGGTCTCTTCGATTGACTCACTTTGAGAGAATTTTTCAAGGGCAGAAAGAGGATTTCTTTCATTCCTTATAGAGTAGACTTGTATTTGTCTTGAAACATTTTCTTCTAAGTTTTGATCATCATTTGAATGTTCAAAATGATCTTCACTAAAAGGTTCACTAGGATCAATATGGTCATCTATGATGTTTTCTTGAGGCAATAAGTCAAATAAAAAGGAATAATTAATATTTTCATTTGGTTGGTGCGAAAAACCATTTTCTTCTTCTAGGAATGTGACATCTTTTGATATATAAAGTTTGTTTTTGAGTATGTCAAAACATCGATAACCTTTTTGTTTTTCGCCATATCCCAAGAAAATACATTCAATAGCCTTAGGAGAAAGTTTATCATTTTTGTGAGTTAGAACAAAGCATTTACATCAAAAAATCCTTAGTCTTTTATAATCGGGAGACATATTGTAAAGTTTTTCAAATGGAGAAAGTTTTTTCAAAGTGGATGAAGGGGTTCTATTGATAAGATATGTTGATGTTAGAACCGCTTCGGCCCAAAAGGATTTTGGGATATTTTTTGAAATTAATAACGTTCTTGTAGTTTCTATTATGTGTCTATGCTTTCTTTCCGCAAGACCATTTTGTTGCGGAGTGTTGGGACAAGAACGTTGATGACAAATTTCATTTTCTTTTAATTAGCTTTGAAAATCGTTGGACATATATTCACCTCCCGAATCGGACCTAAGAATAGATAGATTTCCCCAAAATTGATTTTTAACCATTGCATGAAATTCTTTAAAGAAGGAGAAAACTTCGGATTTGCGACTTACGAAGTAAATCCATGTGAATCGAGTGAAGTCATCAATAAAGACCACATAATACGAAAATCCTCCTTTAGACAAAATAAGGGAAGGTCCCCATACATCGGAATGAACAAGTTCAAATGGCCGAGTGGTAAAGTAACTTCTTTGAGGAAATGAAGTAGCTTTAGATTTCCCAAAAATGCAATCTTTACAAGTCATGTGATTGTCTTTACAAGTATTGTTCAAAAACGGAAAAAGAGACATTTTTACAAAATTTGGATGACCAAGTCTCATGCCAAATTCCAATACTTTTGTCTTTTACAAGATTGCAAGATGACTTAGATGGAAGAGTCAAAAAGTCCATAAAATAGAGATCACCCCTTCTATGGCCTTGCCCAATCAGCTTCCCTGACTGGAGATCATGCACGATGCAATCTTTAGGTGAGAAAGAGACTTGACATCCATGATCGGTGATTTAAGAAACAGAAAAAAGATTTAAATTAATTTTTGGAACGATTCTTACTTTAGGAACAAATTTTTTTTGAGAGTTTTTAAAATCAAGTGTTCCAATACTTTCAATTTTCAATGATGTTCCATCGGCCGTTGAAACATAAGAGGATATGGGTTCGAAAAAAACATTTGAAAGAGAGTTTTTATGAGATGTCATATGAAAAGAAGCACCGGAGTCTAGTATCCACATATCTGGAGGTGATGAAGAATAAGAGATGGCGCGGCTCCGGATGTTGAGGAAGAAGTCTTGAGAAGATGTTGGAGAACTTTGGAGATATGATTAAGAGTCTCTTTGATATCTCCCTCTTTGGCACTTTCTTCTTCCTTCTTTGGAGAATTTTCTCCAAGCGCGGCTATTTTTCCTTTAAGTTTGGGACAAACCGGTCTAATGTGTCCCGGTTCATTACAATAATGGCATATTTTTCCCTTTCTAGGCACATTACTATTTTTGTTAAAGTGAGGAGGTCTATAGGCTTTCACATTTGATCCGGGCCTAGTAACAACCAAAACTTCATCATTCTTAATGCTTAAGCCAAGTCGAGTTTCCTCTTGGCATATTTCGGCAAGGGCGTCTTCAATAGGTAGGGCTTTGCTTCTATGGAGAAGAGATGCCCTAACTTGTTCAAATTCCGGGCGAAGACCATGAAGAAATTGAAAGAAGTGCTCCTTTTTAATTTGTTCCATTCTTAACTCAATATCTTTCGGAGTCACCCATTTAGGCTCAAGAAGCGCAAGTTCATCCCAAAGAGGGGTTAGAGAGCTAAAATAGTCCAGGACACTCATATCCATTTGTTTGGTGGAACAGATTTTTTCTTGACAAAAAAATTGTCGAGCAAGATCCTTTTGGGTATACATACCCTTAAGGAAAAACCATGCCTCATTGGCCCTTCTAAATTTGACAATATTAGCACAATTTTTAAGGTCTACATTGTTCATAAACCATGCCAAAATTTTGGCATGGTTACTTTCCCAATCCTCAACTTTGGATTAATGGTCATTGATAGCTTTGATGCACTCATCGCCATCTAAAACTTTTCAACCTCATTTTCGATTTTAGTGAGAACAAGAGAGGGTTCGGGAGTAGTTCCCATAACAAAACCCCAAAGTTTCTTACCTCTTAGATGATTTTCCATCGCGGAGGCCCACATGAGATAGTTGGACCCATTTAGCTTAAAAGAGAGCTCCACTTTAGAATCACGTTCCATCGGCACCAAATATCCTTCCTTTCTTCTTAAAATTTGAGAGGCACACGTCCAAGATAATAAAGAGAAGCCCAATCACCAACCAAGCTCTGATACCATGTAATGAAAAGAGGCGGAAGCACCAATGGAGTAAAAAGCACTATTTAAGAGTGACCTCAAGAGCCAAGAACACAAACACTAAAAGTGCACACACAAAACTCTCAAAAGTAGAAAATGACTTAAAGTCATAAGTTGGATTTTTTGAAGAAAGGAAGAGAAGGGTGAAAACCCATTGCTTACAAGAGGAGAATACCTCCTCTATTTATAGAGGAGGGAATCTAAAGGAAGGGACCACAAGGGGATCCCATGTAGTCGTTGGGAGCCCCAACGGTCATAAATCTGATCGTTGGGGCCTCAACGACTACATGTGTGGGGCCCTTGTGGTCTTACAAAAAGGAGAAAATAAAAAACAAAAAAGGAAAAAAAAAGAGAAAAAAGAAAAAAAGTAAAAAAGAAAAAGTTACATTGTGGTTTTATAAAAATACCCCTATCGGGTATTCCAAGAAAGGGAAAACTGTATATATATACATATATGTATATATATACTTATATATATACTAATATATATATATAAGTATATGTATATATATATATACATATTTTAACAAAGGGAACAGGTAAACATGAATGATTTAATGCATAGCAGGAATATGCATGGCTTCAGTGCAATGCATGAGTAAATTATTATCTCTTATTAAAATTTTCTTTTCATATGTATGTCCCTATTAAATGCACACAATTTGAGTTTCTCTTTTTAATTACCGTTGCCTATGAATACACCAAACGGGTAAAATCCCCGATGTCAAGTTAGGTTCCATGGATAATTTAGTACACAAGTTGTATTTTATTACTGGGCTCCAAACTTAGCCCTCGACCGAAACAGCCTTCGGAACATTAGACTACCCATCTAATGTCGGGGACATCAGGGACTACCCATCCATATGTGCCACTTTTCTTGGTCTACCAAAACATCTGTGTCTACACACTACCTTTAGACAAAGTTGTGGATTCTTCCTAAAACCGTGTCTAGGAGAAAAAATCTCAATATCGGGTTCAGAGGTAATCAATAGTACACATAGAGTTTTTATATCCTCGTGGTCCTCAAAAATCAAAACTCTAAGATTTTCATTCTTTCGACGAGAGATCTCAGAACGTATATTACACTGTTCTTTTATTTTTATTTGATTATTATTGTCCCATTTTCTTAATTTGCAATTCAGCATGCCAACAAAGACAATAACTCGCATATTTCCCTACGAGAACCATCACAGGACCACCGCCCACGAAAAAACATAGAACAATGCAAAATATTAATGTAATTTTTGTGATGCATTTTAAAATAAATAAAGAGGAGCAAAACCAAAGCTCGAGGCCCACCAGACCCACGATGATTCATTCCAATCATCGATGCACCATATGCAAAAATCATAACGATATGCAATATATACAATGATGTTAACATGTTTCCAAATGCACATTTCATACCAATTTGATAATGTGCATGAGCCACCATAATCATATGCATGTGTTCACCATCCATGTGCAAGTGTTTAAGTGTGGTCAATTTTGCATATGCTTTTATGCAATTCATATACTTATGACAAGTGCACGCATTCACTTAATGCACATACTCGGCTGGGACATGTAGGCCCAAGGCAGGGAGCGGGTGGCTCGGACATACCCCTGTACCAGTCCAGCCACTTGGTTGGACTGAACCCAATAGGGCCCGACCTGCTCCAATGATATAATTTTTTTTTTTGTAACATACCCAGGCCAACACCTATATATATATATATTGAAAATATGTGACCCAGCCGACCCAGTCGGCTGGGTCTGACATGCAGCCAAACCCACCCAGTCGACCCAGTCGGCTGGGTCAGCTACCCAGCCCAGCCGACCCAGTCAGCTGGGGGCTGATGGCCCATGGCTCAGCCGACTGTGGTTGGCTGGGCCCAACACACACAAAAATTTAAACTTTTTTTTTGAGTGCATGCCCAGCCGACTACTCAGTTGGGCTCGGCTACACGCAAGGCATGGCAAATCAGGCCAGCCGAACTGGGTTCGGCTGGTCTGACAGCCAGCACACCCAAACCCCCCCTTTTTTTATAAAAACTTTGTTTTTAAACATGTATTTCATTCATCCCCATTTTTTTTAAAAGAGGCCTAAGCACCCAGCCGACCCAGTCGGCTGGGGTCCAGATCAGGCCCAGCCGACCCGGTCGGCTGGGTTTGGTCTAGTCAGAGACGGCTGGGCCTAGCAAGAGGCTGCCCGGCCTGAACCAGCCCAGCCAGGGGGCCGAGCTGGGCCCGACAGCCCTGCTAACTCAGGCTGCCCAAGCCAACCCAGCCGAGCTCACTCGGCTGGGCCTGACAAACCATGCACAGGCCCGATCTGGGCCTGTGTATGTGCTGCCAGGGCCTGGCAGCCAACCCCAAACAAAAACAAAAAAAGACAAAGAATACAGACTATTTATATATTTACCATGACATAGTGTGCCAAAAAGGAAGCTGCAGAAAAAAAACATTCCACTATACACCTATAAGACTTTTTCATTAACCTAGGCTCAAATTTATCAAACTGTAAACATACTCATAATTAATGTTAGGAAGATATGGTTATCCCACTTGCCAGCCTGTGCTATTATACCAATCCACAACACATGCATAATATGTATATGCTTGATCCAGAACATATACATTGTTGGATCTCTCAAGTGTTATACATACATAAACAAAAATTCTCTCACAAAATAGCATTCATCCAACGGCTCAATCATTGGAAATCAAATCTAGCATAGATCAAGCACACTATAGGCTATTTTACCATGAAATAAGTTCTGTTTAGGATAAAAGAAACATACACAAAAAATTATTTTGAAAAAGTGTGAATGAAATCGGAAACGAATCCGTGGAAGAGGATCCATAGATCCTCTTTCATGTATTATGGAGTAGACATATAGATCTACCCATTTTTTTCATGGATTTACATCTAAATCTTGCATAGAATCAAACCGGCATTCGATATCTCACTTGGATTCAAAAGAGGAGACCCCTACCTTTGCAAAAATCGAAAAAAATGATGAAGAACAATGGTGGAAAGAGACTGGTTGTCTGGAAAAGAAGGTCCGCCTTCTTCTTCCGCCTCCCTCTCCCTCTTTCTTTCTTTTTCTCTTCCCTTTTTTTCCTATTTTTTTATTTCTTCTTTTCTTTGTTTAAGTAAGCCAACAGGGGGGGTTATGCCCTCCTCCTTCTCCAGCCCTCTCTAAAAGGTTCGGAGAAAGAGAGTTTCCAAAATTTTGGAATTCTCTCTCCCTTGTTTCCAAATTTTTAAAAACTCTTCCTTGTTGACTTTTTTTCCAAGTTTGGTATTTTTAAAAGTTTTTCCTAAATCTCTCTTAGGTAAGAATAAGGACCCATTTTTGGAAGCCCTAATTACCAACTCAGAATTAATAAAAATTAAATAAATAATTAATTATTAAGTATTTATTAATTATTAATTATTTAAAGGCTTCCAAAAATAGTCAAATTGACTAGGAAGACTTTTTTTATACTTAATTAACTCCAATTTAAAGCTCCTAACTGAATTTGAAAGTGTAAAAATATTGGGCATGGATTCAGATCTGGATTCGGATCCAAGATCCAAATCCAACTCCACAAATCCCAGTAGATTTTGGATTGGACCAAATTCAGATTAATATAGGTCTTGGATAGAGTCCAGATCTATATTAATTTGGGTCAAACCCATCGGATCAAATCCGATCCAAATCCGGATCTATTTTAACAAACTGATTTCTTTTTGTAAAAATGCGATTTTTCGGGCCAACCAAAACTCAAATTCAACAAAGTAACAAACCGTTGCGCTCGGCGTTTCGAGACGAATCTAACGACATATTACATTACTATCGAATTCTGAACTTTATGAATTTCGCTTGAATTTAAAGGTAAAATTTAAAACTCTTTCTTACGCTTTGATTGGATCGTCTCGACCTTGTAAATGAGATCTGAGTCAGGCTAAGACTCAAAAACATCGGTCTAAATAACGGGGTCCAACCGATTTTTCTCTCAGACTTAGCCAAATTTTTGAAAAAATCATAATTTGGTTGTGTGAAAAAGCACAATATTACAATAATCTTATCTATACTATGGGGTTTTCATGCATTAATTGTCACCATCAAGGCATTTTGGTAAATTTAACAAGAAAGCACATTGAAAGATGCACTAAAATTCACAAATACAACTAATAAATTTTCCATTGCACTATAAAATTACTTTGATGCTCAGTGATGGAATTTCTAAAGCTATTAAGGTAAAAATGCAAGAAGTTCTCTACCCACTTTGTATGTGTATGTCCGCCCCTACGGGCGGACATGCATAGATAGACAATCTACTACCAACTAACAACCCAAAATAGGGAATTTGGTTCAACATGTTAAAATAGTGCCTTTTTCATGAAAATGCTGTTTGACAATTAGGAAAAACCTAAACGGTTTCCTTTTCTTTTCATCATTGTTACTCAATAGTTACATTCTTACTCCATCCTTGAATAAGATGCAGATAAAAAGGTAAAATGACCTTATATGCTTTAATGAGTTCGCTTCAGGAAACATAAGGACCAAGTCCTACATCTTTTGCATTGCCTGACAGTTGTAACGTGTTAATGTAGATTTTTTAGGAATTGACCTTTTGGTTTTGGGTATGGAAAACATGCTACTTTGTTTTAAACTTTGAGTGGACGATATATAAAACAGATTTCCTTGTTTTGTGAAGTACCTGAGTTCTAAGATTCAGTAGTTGTCTCATGTTTGATCCTGGAATGCAAATAACATCTAGTCTACTTTCCTTTACCTCAAATTTCTTCCTAAGGATAGATCATGCATGCTGCCATTGTTTCCATTTTTTGAAATTCAAGTCCTTCGAAGATTTGTTTTCTGTGTGCTAATTTTGTAGTGCTGATGTTTCCTCGCTTATGAGTTCGTAGTTCTCCTGGACTATATATAATGATTATCTGGAATGACAGGTCTTTAATAGTGGTTAAACTTGTCATAGCCCAGTTAGCTTTTACTTCAGAAGTATTTTCTAGCCTGTGAACTAAAAATAGTTTTTGGCCACTTGCAGAGTGATGCCTTCCACAACTGATTTTTCTCTTGAAAAAAGCACTTTTCTAACTTCTGACATATTATCATATTCTTTAATCAAAATTTTTGTACTTATTTATTATGTGCTTTTCTAAGCTATGATAAATCTTGTACAGGGTCAAACTGACATGGATCAGCTTGGGAAGATATTTGCAGTATTTGGCACTCCAAGTCCTTCTCAGTGGCAGGACATGACTTTCCTTCCTGACTATATTGAATATCAACATGTTCCTGCTCAACCATTACGTGTATTATTCCCGATGGCAAGTGAAGATTCCTTGGATCTGCTTTCTAAGATGTTCACTTATGATCCAAAAGCTAGAATTTCTGCACAGCAGGCACTGGAGCATAGGTGCATAGTGGTCTAATTTGTGTCATATATGTGACATTTGTTATTAATAAAGATCTCTAAAATATGTGTTGTTCTTTCGGCCAATAGGTACTTTTCCTCTGTTCCTTTGCCTACAAAACCAGCATTGCTTCCCAGACCTGCTAATAAGGTTGAGTTTCGTAATCCTTCAATATTTGCAGAGAGAAATTCCCAAGAAGGTCATCTTGTATTATCACCACCCAATAAGGTGAGGCGAGTAAGTATTCCACCTGGAGGACATGCAGGTAATCCCCATGCCTTGGGGATCGTTGAGAAGCATGTTAAGGAGACACCAAATCTACCTACGGGAATTCCAATGTCAATAGACACAAATGGGGGTTTTGGTTCAAACTTTCCATCCAGACCCAAATTAAGCAGGTATTCATTGTATACTTCTGGAACCTCTCTTGACTTCATTTTTTCAGTTGCTCATGACTTGGAAAGATTAACCTGACAATTGGAGTGGTGCATCTTTTTTAAATGGAAAAGTATTTATTGCTAGTTACTAATCAATAAAAAGTAACACAATTAAATTAAATCTAAAAACATCACAGCTACAATAAGTAAATTAGCAAACATGAAACAAGTCAAACAACAAAGAATTAAACTATACTACTAAAGGTTTTATTAACCAAAGTAAAAGAACGTTCAGAGGCAGGGAGAAAACAATGGATACTAAAAGTATTTCGTGCTGAATATTTATGAACGAGCTAATGATCTGACTTGTTTCTTGCTTCATCGTCAATCGCATCAAAAGGAGGGATAGGATCAGTTAAGTACATGTGAGGGTGCAAATCATGCTCCCCCTCCAAGTCAAAACTCTTATGGGTTTACATCCCAATTGGATTATCCACAATTAAAATGCAATTAAATTTTAAAATATTAAACATATGCATGCTTAAATGTAACAAATTCAATATCTAATGTGAAATAGGAGAAATAATTGAATAATAATTTAAAAATATAATACGTCCCCTCATTGGTTTGCAAGAGTAATCATAGATTAGAATGCACAAAAACTATATTGATATTGTAATACCTCTCTCCTGATTGCTGCAATATGAATAAGCAGAACCTCATGTTCTGCTTTGTTTCTAGTCAACCAAATTTTCCAAATGGCAATGTGAAACATCAAGTTCCAGCAGTGTTTGATCCATGGCCATCTATGCTTTATAAAAAACCACCCATTTAAATTTTTTGACCAAATTTGTGGAATTCTAGAGTGCCCAAATTTTGAAGGTCTCTTTCTGCACATTCACAACTACTTTGCACTTGAAAAAAACATGATTGGTTGTTTCTTCCTCACGCATAAGTAACATCTATCAAGGAACTCGAAGCCGATCTTCTTTAATAATCTTGGATCAATAGTTTGCTAGCCATTGTGGCATTCACCATCCAAGAGTCTCTTGGAAGTATGTCCTTAGCATATATGAGTTTATTCCACTGTTCCAAATGGTGTTTAGTCCTTAATGATTCATGAAATTTCTTTCTAGATTTGTCCATGGCTTCCTCCCTACCTTCCCAAAACAGGAAATCTTCATACTCCGAAGTGATACCCATTCTCACATGCACCAATTTTTTGTTATACATTTGGAATGAATCATTGTTATAATACAGCATTACACCCTCTCGTTTGTGTAATCAAACTTATTTCTAACTTCTCTAAGCTTTTGAACGATGCATCAAAGAAATAAGTGACAACCCAAGGATCCGTCCAAAAATTGGTGCTCCTCCCATTGCCTATGCTCCACCGTCAAATTGTCCTTAATTTTCTCCCAAAATACTTTCTAAAAGTATGACCCTCTATAAAATTCATCATAGGACCATATTGCATTGCATATTTTTTTCATAAAGTCTCTCCAAGTCAAGGGACGCCTATAAAATGTTCAAAGTCGGCTTACATCTCGTTTTAGTGATGTCTCCGATTCACATAAGCCCCTCCTAATTTAGGTTTACAAACTGCATCCTACTTCACCAAATGGGCTTTTCTCTTGCCTACGTCTTTGTTCCACAAGAAATTCACAAAACTGTCCTCAGTCTACTTCCAAATTATTGATTCCGATCTGTCTTTCAATGACATGAACTCAAATGCCATAAAACATGCTTCCAGTATGAGATATGAGCTTCTAACAGTCCTCGAGTCCCAAATGAATAGAACCCTAGGTCTGCCTTTAGCAGTGACTTCATTCCCACGAGGACTAAGAACTTCAATCTGTGCTTTGGATAATATCTAGATGATTTATTTGAATCACCTCATCAAGCTCAAGTTGGGTTGCGCCTCTTGACAGCCCTTATATTCTAAGAATTTATCTCCATTTATTTTTGGTGGGTTTTTTCACTGCCTTTTGGGTCTTGGACCAGTTGCATTAGGATCGGTTGAGATTTTTGGCACCCATAGGGGCCCCAGAAGAACCATTGCTGGTGTTGGGAAGCAGCGTTTTCTCTATTTATTTCATTCTTGAGTATTACCACCTCATCTGGTCCTTCAATCTGATCCAACATTTTGAATTTGTGAAGTGGTTACTGGTTTTCTTGTAATGCACACAGTTTCATTTTTTCTTCCTCTTTTTCTTCTTATCTTCTTGGATGGGAAATGCTGAGCTCTCAGGGCCAGTTTAGGACATCTTTCCTCAACATGCCTTCTGGTGCCTACATATGGAGCACAAAGTCGAAGAAGATTCAAATTCAAGAGTGTTCTCTCAGTTCCTAATCTAACTTGATGAATATAGAGTCCAATAAATCCTGATTAATTGTAACTTCTACGAGCAAGCATGCAAAGTGAAATCGGTTATAATTCTTTGTCGTATCATTCACTGCTATCACCTTCCCCTTACTGACCTGCAGTATTTGGCAATGATACTCTCTCAACACCATGGGATTTTTGAAAACTTGATCCATCATATAGTTCCATGGATAAGGATTCTCCCAACCACCACCCAGGTCCATTCATATGGTTAAAATTCTAAATTTTCTTTGCTGCTGAATTCAACCATAAACTTGCTGTTAGCTAGTGAAGAACTAAATGGATTTGATCAACGCCTCTGCCTATTCATGACTTCTCTTACATAAAATGATCTTTGCATTCATTTGCATATAACTATATAAAGTGAATGTTGAAACTCTTTTTCTCTCTATATAATGACAGAAAAATGTATCATCTTACTTTCCTTATGCATGAAGGAGTGATCCATTAGGAACCTGAGAAGTCAGCATAGTTGGCAAACTTGTGACTCGGGCAAAGATCGGACCCCTACTTGGTCACCGAGTCAGCAGGTTGACTCTGTGACTCACACTAGTCAGGACTCTATTTTATAATGTAAGCACATGAATAAGACATGGAAATAACTAAACTTCAAGCTAATATGCCAATAGATAAGTTGCAAAAATATATAATTATACATGAGTATGAACTTTTCTAATTGAACGATATTAGATTCTTCGTAACAAGCGACTTTATATAAGAATTATGCATTAAAATGATAAAATACATAATAATTTTTTCTAATGGGTTGGATTGGTAGTCCTGAATCGTGACCCAGTTGTGGTCCGATCCGAGTCGACTCGGGTGATTCCCGAGTTGACTCGCCGGGTTTGCCAACTATGGAAGTCAGATTACTTACTGTATATGCCCATGATCTTTGTAACGCCCCAAAATCGTGGACTTGAAACCTTTTATGAAAATGGTTGAAAGCTTTGAAATCGATTACTTATCAGAGTTTGAAACAGGAGTTTAGCGGAAAATCATGTTTGAAATAGCAAGTCCCTGGACCTTGGGCGCATTACAGTGCAAACTTTCCTTTACAAACCGTTTTGCAACTCGAATATATATTTTACTGAAATGAAAAGAAGAACAAAGTTTTGGTAATACAGTTTTAGTAATCCAGAGTTTTAATCAGAAGAAATGCTTTCAAAGAAACTTTATACCACATTTACCAAAAGTGTCCTAAGGAGCGCAACGTCAGGGAAAGGGTGTCGCTTTGAACGCATCACGTCATTGTGCCATCGCAAGCTGTCTCAACCTGTTCACCACTTACCCAAGAAATGAGTCAGTTTCACAACAAACTAGTAGCTACAAATGCTGCAATAAGCAAAATATTCGCTAGATCAAGCAAGAAAAAACAAGACTAGCAGAACTAACCAAACGTACTGTGGAGTAAGCAAAACTCTAGTAAAGCAAACAACTAACTATAGAAGCAGTAAGGACCATAGTACTAAACAAGCAACTATAGCAATCCAACTGATTCTAAAGGTGAAGAGTAACTAACTCTATCCAACAGTCAAACAAAGCAACTGAATAAGACAAGCATTCATAACAATGCTCGCAATACATACAATTGCCATTAAATGGTTCAGTTCATCGGCAAATGACTATATTAATCGTAAAGTACAAGCTGTTGCATCACAAACAATTTATAAGCTACACATGTTAAGCAATCATACGACAATAGTTATATCACAATATGTAACAACTAGCATAATGCTAGTATTATAAACAATTGACTAGTATGAGAAACTAATTATTACTTAGCAAAGAACTACACAAACAGTTTAATCAACTAGAGTAATGCCTCGACAAACGTGCATAGCTCAATGAGTAGCATATTGAATTACCGAGTAAGCAAACAATCAATTTACGTCACAACACGCTTATCTCATAATCATGTACGTAGGTTATATCTTGTTCTCATTATGAGCAAGCCATTGTGGGTACGCATAAGGCACGAAACATAGAAACAACCGAGATCGATTCGGGGGTCCATTATGCTATGTATTTTATTATACCCCGAATGACTGACTGAGTCCACATCCTAAGGGGACGGCCAGTGACCAAGAGAGTAAGTCCCCAAAGGCGAACAAAGCCTATGGATGCATCCAACTTCTGCAGAAGTGTCAGACGGCTACCACCTAGGATACTTATGGTAGCCCCCATTTTCCCCTACCTCCGATGACTAGGGAAGCCAGACCTTTGCCCGTAATAACCATTAATGACTTGTTCATCAGAGTTTTGTACCATTCATCCTCTCTCTTGATGAACCATCCCGAACGGGCACGACGGGGGTTTCTTAACCGCCGTCCCATTCTACATGCTCTGGTCTTTCGACCCAATCGAGCATCTTGCCTGTGAAGGCACATAATTATCATTATGTGAATTACACGCGCCATTGCGCGTTCGAGACAACCACACACCTCTCATCATACTCACCGCAGTATGCAACATACCTGTTCAAAAGTATAACCACGATGAGAGGGGTAAGGATTTCTCATAGGAAATCCCCCACACATCTGCTTTACAGAAGTCCACAGTGAACTCATTCGAGTTCCAACTTATCACACTCGGGTCCTTTAGACAGTTGCAAGCATTTTGCCTATTAGGCGAATATCAACATTTCATGATTACCTTTAAGTGTCAATACACGTTTCGAGGTTACTACAAACCTCTCATCCTGCTCTTCGTAGTCCAAACATATTGTACATTACTGAGAGTACGACTACAGGGAGAGGAGCATGGATTTCTTAAAAGAAATCCATTAACAATAATCTTGCGATAATCTCGTGAAAGAAGGAAGTGCGCCAACTATCTTGGTTTGACCAGAAAGCCTAGAAACTAAGTCTCGCATCAGAGGTGATATAGCATCTATCTTAGCGATGGCGCAAGTACCTCGATAGGACTCTCGCCCTACTCGTGGACAGGCTCCTAAACAAGGTTATCGAAGTTGTATCAGATACGCGAACCGAAGTTGCAACACACTTCTCCCAAATACATCGATTTGGGAGATCCAACTACTATCTCACAAAAGGCTTTCGAAATCTGCTTTACTAAGCTATACATTTTTGAAAATAGGTTTGCACCTAAAAACCATCATTTTTGAAGAACCGAAATGCATAAGCGTGTGTTGTGGCTTTTAAGACAAATAAGTGAAACAATATACATTATACACTCGAAACTGCACTCAGGGAGTGCTAGCTGACAAGGGGCAAACCCGTGCACATTATAGTGTCATGGAAAATCGAGGAGCAAGACTCGATGTGCAAAGCTGCACCTCAAGCATAAAACGCACAAGCCAGACACGAGGTATGAAATCATACATCGACCATCGAAACACACAAGCAAACAACTACGTAAGCAACTCACGGGGTATGAGATCCTATCATGACTAAGCAAGTGCAAAAGATGACTCGCGAGGCATGGAGTTGTACCTCGATAAAACGATAAGTGTAAGCAAGTAAATGAGCATATGACAGAGATAAGAATACATGCACGAGCAAAGCATATGCACGAAGTGCGGCATCCAAGTAAGGATGAACAACACATACAAAAAGTAAATGCAAAAGCAAGCATGACTACAACAAGAAAGTAAGGTAGTAAGGCCATGACGCATAAAGCGCGGGGCAACAGGAAAGTAAAGTACAAAAAAGTAAAGAGGACAAGGATCGCGAAACCGCGTCCTTGAGTTAAAATGATATGAACTGTAAAAACATGAATTAAAAGCCTGGGCATATATAGCGCGGCGGCAACAAAAAAGGAAAGTGCAAGAAAGTAAAGAGGACAAGGATCGCGAAACCGCGTCCTTGAATTAAAAGACATACGTATATATTTTATACATATACATATATTATCATCCTCTTTCATTTTTAGTTATCTTTCCTTATTTTGGCATTTATCCATTCATTGTCCATTTACGCAAGAATCCCCTACCTTGAGGGGTTGCGGGTTCTCGTACGCCTGCGGCGTAGGTAAGCTCGAGCCACTAAGGCGAGCTGGATCCACCGTTCAACCTGCGATGCTTAGAACATTAGTAATATGCCATAATACAAACGAGAAGCGGGTCCGGTAAGACCTGCAGTGGTACCGGATCCCAAATACAAAGGTAGGCAGGGAGCTCAGCTCCTTGGAGAAAAACAACAGAGGCAGCAAGGCAGGGAGTCCTGGGTTCCCTACCTGCTGGAGCAACAATGGCCCCCTGACAGAGCCTTGCTGACCATCGACAGTAAACAATGGCAGAGGTAGGGAGCCTTGCTCCCTGCATGCCCGAACAAGAGAGGGCTAAGGGCTTATCCCCCATCCACATGAGTGAGACAGGGAGGCCTGCTCCCAGACCGCCAGAAATGCAGAGGCAAAAACTCTGTATCCTGCCAACAAGGGTGCCAGAGGCAGGGGCCTCACCCCTGCCTGGCAAAAAGCAGTAGAGGCAGGGAGCAGGGGCTCCCTGCCCGCCAGGACAGAGAAGGCAGGGGAGGGAGCAGAGGCTCCCTGCCGAACCTGCCACAACAGGAAAGGGGGGGGGGGTGACAACCCCCTGTCGAAACACACATCGGGACAGAGGGCGCAACCCCCTACTGGAAAGGAGACAGGCAGGGGTTCTACCCTTTCCAGTAGAAAGATCAAGGTAGGGGGCGAAGCCCTCTACTGGGAAACAAATAAGATGCAGGGGGCTTCACCCCCTGCCCGAATACAGGAAGCAGAGGGGCTTTGCCCCCTGCTGGGAAACTAAAGGAGGCGGGGGGAAAAGCTTCGCCCCCTGCTGACATAACACAGGAGGCAGGGGGCAAAACCCCCTGTCGAGAAGCAACAAGAGAGCAGGGGGCTTCGGCACTTGCTGAGGAACAACTGAGGGCAGGGGGAGCTTCTCCCTCTACCGAAAACAAAAAGAAAGCAGGGGGCCTCGCCCCCTATCGGGACACAAATGCAGGGGGAGCTTCGCCCCCTGCAGGCAAGCACTAGGACAGGGGGAACAAAGCCCCCTGCTGCAAAAGAAAGCGACAGGGGGGTGGAGCCCCCTGTCGACGAGAGGCAATGACAGGGGGCTTAGACCCCCTGTCGGTCGACTCCAAAAAGGAAGGCAGGGGGGTAACCCCCTGCCGATGAGAGGCGACGACAGGGGGCTCAACCCCTCCTGTCGGTCAACCCCTCACAAAGGAGAAGAAGAAGAAGAGGGGAGGGTTTTACCTGAGAGTCGGGGGGTTTTCCGGCATGATGGACTACAATCGGGGTGAGGATGCCGACAACACCGTCGCCGGAGGCCGCAGAAGAAGGGGAGTCGAGAACAGGGTTCCGGCAAGGCGTAGCCGGCGTTGAGGCTGCTGCGATGTTGGGTGGTGTCGGCCCAACACGAGAGGAAAGGGGGAAGACCCACGAGGCTATCGTCGACGACAACCGTCGATGGTCACGGTGGTCGAGAAGGGAAGAAGGGGGAAACGAGGGATCGCCGATCGGGAGGGTTGACGACAACACCGAGGAGGATGGCGGCTTCAGTCGCCAGCGATCGCTCATGGACCGAGAGGCTACGAGAAACAATGACAAAGAAGGAGAGACCGGAGACTTCGACGTCGGGGGCTCTAGCGCAGTCGACGATCGGAAGGGAGGTCGTCGACGATGTCGCAAGTGGCCGCCGGGGAAACGAGGTCATCGACGACGACGGTCGTCGGGTTGTCTGCTGAGGCCACTGTCGTGAGAGAAGAGAGGAAGAGGCGGTGACAGGGGAGGTCGCTGACAAGAGGTTACCGGCGATCGATAGTCGCCGGTGTGGGTCGCCGAAACTCGAAGGCCGACGGCGGCTTCAGTCGCTGGCTTCCTGCAGCACCCGGGACAGAGCTGGGAGAGGAGGCAGAGGAGAGAGAGAGAAGGGACGAAGGTTTTTGGCCCACGCCCGAGGCGCCTGCGTCCTTTAAAAGACGCAGGTTCTCAAAGCTTCGAGAACTCAGGTCCGGGTCAATCTCGGGTCCGGCTCAGACCCGGGCCCGACACGACGGACCAAACCTTGACACGTGTCCGACATGTGCCCTGCACGTGTCTGACATGTGTACGACATGTGCCCTGCACGTGTCTGACATGTGTACGACATGGTTTTTTTTAACGAGCTTTACAATCTTTGAGGACCAGAGATTAGTATCATCTCTGTTGTGCATAACCTTCTCCAACGATCTATCTTGGTCCTTGCCTTCTTGGAACATCCAGCCACATCTTCCATCAGCTTATTAATTTCATCAATGTCTTTTGAGATATTCTATAGTTGTGCTAGTATTCAACTCAAGTTATGGTTAAGTTCAAAGAGTTTGTACGATATGAGTGGGTGGGTGTATCCTATGATTAAGTTACATGGGTACGGAGGGTACGCCACATCAATTTCAAAAGTTAGGATACAACGACCATAGTGACAAAAGTTAAAAACGAAAAAATATCGGCAGACAAAAACATGAAAATTTGATTTTTTTTAAACCTTGCATTTTTGGCAAAATCTGAGCAGTAAAAAATAAATAAAAAATATAAAAAATATAAAAAATGTTTTTATAAGGAAATATACATAAAAATATTAAAAAATAAAAACCACACGATTTTATCATGATAAATAGCCAATAAAAACATGAATATGGCATTTAAAATACAATATTTATGTTTTTGACAAAAAACTCGTGAGAAATTGAAAATATCGCGAACAATTACCGTTTTTAACTTTCGGGTATTTTTTTGCGATATTTCTTGCGAGATTTGTCACTATGACGGGGACACGACTATATATGAGTTAATCTTACATTAAACTAGTTGTGTTTAAAGAATTCAACCATATTAAAATGATTAAAATACTCTTAAAAAGTGGTATTTTTTAAAATATATGGTTACTTTTTGAGGTAAAAAAAGGTGGATTTGATGGATTCATAAAGTTACTTTTTTAGAAAAGGTGTTTGACTTTTTAGTTCTCTTCAATTTCAAAAGACTTGTAATTCCTAAAAAGTAGTCAAGCATTTCTAAAGTTCCATTCTTTTAAGGGTATTTTAGTTCTTTTTATAAGGTTGAATCTATCTAATATTAAACACAACTAGTTTAGTGTTAGATTAACTCTCTCTCTCTATATATATATAGAAAGAGAGTTTGTGTATGGATCAGGTGTGGCTCTCCAATAGGATCCATTTTAGAATTTTTTCGACATATTTTTTTTGGACGTACATCCATATTAGAAATTTGAAAACAAAAGCCCCTTAATATTTTTTTTTTAAATGGAAGAGTGCAACTGGAGTGTTGTGCGATCGTAGAATGCCATTGCGGTTGAAGGGAAAGTTTTATAGGACGATTATTAGGCCCGCTTTACTATATGGTACGGAATGTTGGGCTGCCAAGAGACATCATATTCAAAAAATGAGTGTAGCTGAGATGCGTATGCTGAGATAGATGTGTGGAAATACAATAAAAGATAAGATTCGGAACGAGGAGATACGTAAGAAGGTAGGCGTTGCACCCATTGAAAATAAGATGAGAGAAGAATCGTTTACGGTGGTTTGGACATATTCGACGAAGGCCTAATGATGCTCCGGTTAGAAGGATGGAGAAATGGGAAAATATATTAGTTAAAAGAGGTCGAGGTAGGCCTAGGAAGACATGGATGGAGGTGATAGGAAAGGATATGAATGCTTTGAACCTCACCGAGGACATGGCATTGGATAGAAATGAATGGAGGAAAAGGATTCATGTGGAAGACCCAGAATGATTTTCTTTGTTGGTTCATATCGCCAACCCCAATTGTTTTGGGATGAAGGCGTAGTTGTTTGTTTGTTTGTTGTTTAAGAGGTTGAATAAAGTTTTTGAAAAGAATGAGAGGAATTTGACTTTTTTTAATAAAAAGGAGGGTGGGGAACAAAAGGGGGCTTTTGCCCCCCCACCCCACCCCCACCCCCACCCCCACCCTCTCTCTCTCTGGCAGATGTGGAGAAGAAGAGGAGCAGCTTGAGCAAGATCTGGTACTCTCTCTCTCTCTACTTTTTCTTCCTCTTCCTCTTTGTTCTTCTTCCTTCTCCTGCTTCCTCCCTGCCCTTCGACCCCAGGTCAAAAGTCAAAAAAAGAGAATAAATGTTATTTGGGTCGGGTCAAGGTTGTACCTGACTCGATCCGGACCAGCATGTATCTGTGCTGTCTCCGGTACCTGTACCCGTGTCAGGCTGTGTCAACACGGATACGGCTGCTTGTTAGACGTGTCTATGTGACATAGGGTGCATGTGGGGGGGAAAGAGAAGCGGATTTGATCAGATTAGCCTATATGAGAACAGTTGTGCTCCAGTATTGCTTGGAAAAGTTCATGCAGGGTAAGAATCTCCCACGATTGTTCTCTTTTAATTTACAGAGGATCTCTATTGCTAGTACATATAACTTCTCCCTGCATTTGTAGTTTGTCCATGTGCGGATTGCCGGCTATTCTTGTAATTATATCCATCTTGTTTGCTAGATATTTCATGATTCAGACGTGCAACTTCTCCTATACTGTTGATTTAATAGTTTTCAACTAAATTCAGTTTAAACTGCTATAACTATGTTCTAGATTACTTTATATGTTACAGGCCGTGTTTATCTTTAGAAGCTAGCCACTGACTTGTTTTTGGATAATATTTGCAGTAGTGACAGGTCATATCTGAAGCGGAAACTTGATATGGATCTTGCCCTTGAGCATTCTATCCAAGAAGAGCAGGGTTGATTTAGTTACAATTATTGATTTTATCAAAGCTGGAGGAGTTCTGCTATTGCCTATGCCACAAAATATACATTCAAAGTGTCATCATCCATTGAAAACCTGCTTTCTGAGAGAGAAGGTTCTATACAATATACGTTACCGATTATGTGTAGAGGCTTCTTTGCATAATGGAAATAATAAAGAACAATATGTGCATTTTCATCCTTGTCTCTTCTGGAAATGATATAAGCGGATTTACATCTCTTTACAGGAAGGTTGTTTTTTCTCCACAATTTCTGGCCTGACTGAGTCCTCTTGGGATCAACTCAAGTTAATTGTATGTAACTAATATCCTGGCCAGCAACTCGCCCTCGTGTATTTTGGTGTGCATTGGTGGTGATTTTGGTTTTCCAGTTATTCTACTAGTGTTACTGATACTCTATTGGGGGCACTTCAGAGGATGAACATTTTTTCCATTGGTGTGGTGATTTTTGGTTTTTGCAGTTGCTATGAAATGTTAGCGATACTCCATTGGAAACTCTTCCATGTAAAAGCATTTTGCATGTGTGATTTTTGTTCTGTCTTGATTATACTATCTTAATGCCGTGATAACTATAATGTATGAGTGGATAGTCATGTGAAACCTTTCTCTCCGCCTCCCGTTTTGTATGTTCTATGGTGGGCTACATTCTAGCAAATGTTGAAAGGTCCTCTAATCAATGTCTTATGTTTGAGGGATCTGAGGAACGTTCAAAATTCATGGATTTCTTCATATGGTAGGCTGCTTACACTGAATATTTCTTCGCAGCGTGTCATTGGTCAATCAAATTTGGAAGTCTGCTAAAGATGATGAAACAACTCAAACTCGAACAAGTGATAGCATCTGGTTGAATCCTTCTCATTGTCAACAATTCACGATTTGGACTAAATTTCTAGACTTTGGGTTAGGCCATGAACGAAGTTTATCATCAACAGGATACGTGTTTGCAGGTCTGGAGGGATGGAGACGGATTCCGAAGGCAATAATGGCGACTGGTGAAAAAATGACAGTGGGTGGCCTCCCTGAAAAGATCAGGTGCAATATGATTGCACAAATATTTGTGCATTAAGCACCTGATCACCCTTCATCTTGGGGACAGGGCCTGTCAGTTGTGGGGCCCAAGGCTTGATGGAGGGCAATCAGGTGCTTAATGCACAAATATTTGTGCAATCATATTGCACGCGATCCGGACTCGTGTCGTGGCCTCCACCCTCCGCTGGGAGATCCATGGCCCTTGATTCCACTGGCCCCAACTCTGATGGAAGTAACTGCGTTGGACCCCTGCAGCAGCCTACCTTATTGTCCCCACCAAACTCTCGATCCTGGGCCAACGTAGTAGGTGGACCAAGAGGGGAGGATCTAATCCATGGTAGTGATTTTTGTGGGTGTGGATACGTACACCAAATCGAAGGGGAGAAGGCAATTTGCGAGGGTCAAAATCCAAGTGCCGTTGAACTTTCATCCAGCTTCGATAGTGGAAATAGAAGTGAAAATGGGATCAACTTATCAACAGGAAGTGATTTATGAGAACATTCGCTATTGCGCCTCTTGCGGGTCAATTTCACACAACAGATTTGTGTGGGGTGAAGGCCGAGAACCAGAAATGAAAGGTAGTTCCAGCGAACCAGGGCTAGACCCAGGTGAAGATATCCCGTTGGAACCGACGATGGAACCACAACACTCCCAAACAGTCTGCTTCAAATGGACGGTGACCCCACAACGGTACTGCCGCAAAAAGAGGAGGGCCATTGCGACATCTCGAGAGCTCAACATGACAGATACAACCCACAACGAGATCCAGCCGTGATACAAGTGAAGGGGCGGGAGCCCCACCACAGGTTAGAAGCGATCCATCACTCCAATCTCCTGCATGGTAGCATCGTCTGAGCTCCGACAAATAGTGGAAAGTTGGCGGTGATGCAGAACATGGATGGCACCCTGGAGACATGTAAGGCTATATGGCCATAAAGTGACCGTTGGAGGCTATTCCAATGTTCAAATACAAAAAGACGTATCTCTTAGGGATGAAAGGATTTTTCTCAAGGATGTGCCTCAAAACTTGAACTCCTTACAAGTTTTAAATGCAGTGAAAGAGTATAAAAAACAAGTTTTAAATGCAGTGAATGAGTACTTTCCTGACGATTTCGAGCGTAACATCATGTTCTTCATCTCACAACAATTCTGCATCCGAGCATCCAAGTTCTTACATTGGTATCATAGCAGGTTCTGTGCGTGCAGGTGTATTGACGTAGAAATCGAATACCGGTGAAACCAGACCAGAATACCCCTTTCACGGCAACGACTCATCGCAAAGGAAGAGGGTTCAGTCGTCTTCGGTTTTTTGGTAGAGAAGAAATCACCACCACGGGGGGTGATCGGACACCTGTGGTGGCCCAATTTTTCCCTCCCTCTCTCTCTGTGCATCGGTCGTCAGGATTCTTCCTGGCCCGAACCGCCTAGTTTCACTGCAGGGGTCACGTTGCCAGTGAAAAAAAAGAGATGGTTCCCTTCATCATTGCCGTCAGGGGTGTTGCCTGAAGCTGAGAGCAACGCACCAAGTGGGTCCTCCATTTTTGGCGGGTTGTTGCTAGAAATCGTCTGCATCGGCTGAGCCATTGAAAAAAAAAATAGAGGGCCCAGAACCGTGCTCATCTTTTTCGATCGGAGGCCAGATTCGCTATCGGAGGTGCCGGTAGTGGCGCTGTTGCTAGGGACTGATTGGCCGAATTTTTTCAGCCCTCAAAACCTTGCTGGCGGAGGCCTCATTCTCTGAGGTCGTGCGGTGACCATCGGTCATCTTGTTTGGTGGGGCGTGCTGTCGCCGGACTGGTTGTCGGGTGCAGCGTGCTGCTACCGAACCGGTCGTCGGGTTTCGCCTGGAGTGTGGCCTCGTCACCGGAAAAGGGAACCTGTAAGGCTCTTTTAAGAAGAAGGGCTTCTTCTCTCATTACATAATTTTTTTTCATCTTAAATCCATATGTTTTTCTTAATTCCTTTTAAGACCCCTCTGAAATTGTTGTTCAAAGGGTCTATTTTCTAGAAATTCTAGAAAGAGTCCCCTACTTATTATTTTTTGCAGAAACAAGCTTTTAATTTTTTGAAATTATAGAAAGAGGGTTGAATCTTTCTGTTTAACTCAGAAAATTTTCAGTTTGAAGTTTCTGTTTATGTTTTTGCGTACAAAGACTTCTGCTTTTTTGAAAATTACAGAAAGGTGAGTTATCTTTTCTGATAAACTAAAATTTTTTAGAAAGTGTTCTGCTTTATTAAATTTTTGTAAGACGTATCATTTAATCTTTTCTGATATTACAGAAAGAGGGTTAAAAACTTTCTATTTAACTCAAAAAGTTGCAAAAAGAGGTTTATGTGCTTTTGCTTACATAAAGCCTCTTTTGTTGTTTTATAAAATTGCAGAAAAGTGGTCTTGAGTTTCTGAAAACCACCCAGTGCTTGTTTTTGTTAAAAGTATTTATAATTTAGCATTTTTGTGCATATTCTTGTACATTTATGTATCTTATTATATGCTAAATTTGTTTAGAAGGATCAAAACTAGTTACATTTATAAATATTAGTTGAAATAAGCTTTATTAATTCTAATATTTGTTTATAATTAGGAATATGGTAAATTGAATAGTCATGGCTGAGTTGTTCAAAATTAAAAAACCCAATGAGATGAATTTTAGAATATGAAGAAGGAAGATGAAATATCTATTAACACATGATAAGACCCTATATGCATTGAATAATACAAAATCTTCACTAACTGATAAATTGAGTGAAGAAGAGAAGAAATCTCATAATAAGTTTAGCGAAGATGATCAATTTGCTCGAGCAACTCTTCTAACATTTATGCAAGATGACCTCATCTGAGTATTTTAAGACTTTGACATCGTAAAGAGAATGATGAAAAAAGTTAGAAAAAAGTATGATATGACTTCAGAAACCCATATTCAACTTCTTCTAGAGCTATACAACTCTTGCAAGATGAAAGAGTCAGATAATGTAGTCGATCATATGAATCAAATGCTGGTAATAGCTAACGACTTAGCCATAGCTAAAAATGATATTCTTGAGCAAATGCAAATCTCCACCATACTGAACAACCTTCCTCAAACTTGGAAGATGGTGTCAATTGCCATGAGATTAAACCAGAAAACCTTACTTTAATTGAACTTCCTCTGCAATTAGCCCTTGAGCAAGAGCACATGTCAAAAGACAGGAAGGGAGAAGTTATGAATGCCAAGAATCCTTCTCGACAACCTCTCACAAGTTCAAGCCTAAAGGCACATTCTTCAAGAAATTTAAGAAGAATAATTTCAATAAGAAGGGTCTAGTGCAAACCAAGAACTCTAAGACTGTAACAAGGGGAGCATGTTTTTCTTGTGAAAAAGTTGAGCATTTTAAGAACAATTGCCCAAATAGAACAAAGAAAGAGAATCTAGAAAAATAAGTAAATGGAGGACGAGAAATAGTATGCACTGTGTTTAAATCATTGATCACAAATAGTGATATCTTAGGGTGGTGGATTGATTTAGACCATGTGTCTAAATCAAAGAAAGGACTTATGGATATGAAGGAGACTTTGCTAAAAAGGGCTTTGAACTCCGTTTTAAGGGTGACAAGGTCACTATTGGGAAAGATAAAAAAGTGAAGCTCAGGGGTTGCTATGATGCTAACAATGGTCTCTTTTGTCTTAATGTAACTCCTTCTATAAATAATGCAATGCATATTTCTGCTTATATTGATTGTGCATAATGTCGATGCATATTTATGTCATTTAAGGTTTGAACATGTAAATGTCAATAAAATAAAAAGAATAATTTGCATGGGATTATTACATTATCTTAAAAATATAGAATTTGAAAAATATGAAGCATGCATATAAGGTAAAATGACTAGAAAACCTTTTTTTTAAGGAAAGTAGATTATGTGACTTACTAGTTTTAGTACATACAAACATATGTGGACCCTTAACAATAGAAACACATGAAAAGAGATCATATTTCATTACATTTATAGATGACTACTCAACGTATGTATAATATACCTAATTTCTAAGAAATCTGACGTTCTAAAAAGTTTAAGGCATATAAACATGAAGTTGAAGGATTAGTAGGAAAAAAATCCAAGTGATTAGATCTGATAGAAGAGATGGATATAACTTTAATGAGTTTAAAACCTTTTACAATGATAATAATATAACTCCTCATATAACTATGCCTTATACACCATAACATAATAGCGTAACAGAATAAATGAATAGAACCTTAATGGATATGACAAGGTCCATGTCGGCAGATGCAAATCTTTCCAAGAAATTCTAGGGAGAATCAATTTTCACCACCATGTATATTCTAAATAAGGTTCCTTCTAAGGCTGTAGAGCTTACAACATCATGAATTATGGACTGGTAGGAAGCTAGATTTGAGTCATTTGCGAAAGTGGGGATCACTTGCTCATGTGTTGATTTCTAGTCAAATGAGAGACAAGTTAGATAACAAAACTATCAAATACATCTTCATGGGATACCCAAAAGGATGAAAGAGATATCGTCTATATAATCCTAAAAAAGGGATTTATAGAAAGTAGAGATGTAAAATTCCTAAAAATAAAAGAAAACAATTTTGATCCTGAAGATGATGGTGTCTTTCTAGATATCATAAATTATCCTGGGATACCGGATCAAGAGTTAGAGCATAACGATCCAAGTGTAAATAATGAGCAAAACTCACAACCAGTAATTAGATAGAAAAGAACAAAAATTCTTCCATCCTATTTGAATGATTATTATACATTCTTGAGTGAAGAGTTATGTTATTCCATGGATTTGGATAAAACTATTGACAACTTGAGTTTTGAAGATGTGATTGCTTTCAATGAGTCTGAGCTATAGAAGAAAGCAATGAAAGATGAGTTGGACTCCATAGAAAAGAATGAAGTTTGGGAACTAACCACTTTGCTTAATCAATATAGAGCAATTGATAGTAAGTGGGTTCTTAAGAAAAAACTCAAGTCAAATGTATCTATTGATAAATTCAAGGCAAGATTAGTAGCAAAAGGTTATTTTCAACGAAAAGAGATTGATTATGAAGAAACTTACCCTTCTGTAGCCAAACTGACATCTATTCATATTATTTTGGCATTGGTAGCTTATTTTTATCTTGACCTATATTAAATGGATGTGAAAATGACCTTCTTAAATGGTGAACTAAATGAAATTATTTTCATGTAGCAACCAAAAGGTTTTGAAATTGAAGGTCAAGAGGATAAAGTATATAAGTTAGATAAATCCTTGTATAGACTTAAGCAGTCACTAAGATAACAATATTTGACTTTTCATAATGCTATAACTAAATCGGGTTATGAGGCAAATAGTCTGGACTACTGTGTATATGCCAAGAATAGTGGGAGTAAGTTTATTGTAGTATCTCTCTATGTTGATGATATATTAATTGTATAAAATGACGTAGACATGATAAATATGACTAAATCATGGTTAAGTTCTCGATTTAAAATGAAGGATATGGGTGAAGCTTCATATATCCTTGAAATTAAGATACAGAGAGATAGAAAATCGAGATTGCTATGTCTAAGTCAAGAAAAATATCTTGATTACATTCTAAAGAAATTTAGAACAGAAAGTACCAAGGCAAAGGGTACTCTTATAGTAAAAGGCCTAAAACTAAGTAAGAATGACTGTCCAAAAGATGAACAAAAAAAGTCGAATGTTCCCTATGCTCAGGCAATTGGAAGCCTGGTGTATGCAATGCTTTGTACTAGACCTGACTTAAGTTTTGTTGTAACTCTAGTAAGTAGATATCAAAGTAATCCTTGTCTCTTTCACTGAGAAGCAGTGATTTTTTTTTTTGATATCTAAAGAAAATTAAGGAACTCAAGTTATGCTATCAATCAGATAGTTTAAAGCTTGTTGGCTACTCAAATGCTGACTTTGTTGGTGATAGAGATGAAGCAAAGTCCACCTCTAGTTATGTATTTATATTAGGAGGTGAGGCAATTGCATAGTCTTACAAGAAACAAGGGTGTGTGGCACAACATACCCAGGAAGCTGAGTATATTGCCTATAATATGGCTGCCACATTTGGTGTGTGGATAAATCACTTTCTAAATGAGTTGAAATTGGACATTTTAAAAGATACAGTTCAACTTTAATATGACAATAAAACTGCTAAAAAACTAATACAAAGAGGAGCTGATAGCACTAAAAGTAAGCATATTGAAGTTAAATATCAATATATTCATGATATGCTTATGAAAAATAAAATAGCAGTGAACTATATTTCTTCAAGTGACACGATAGCATATCCGCAAACCAAGGCAGTCACTGAGGATGTTTTCACTAGACATATGAGTCAGATGAGACTCATACATGTCTAAGTGATGAGTGAGTAAAGATCACTCAAAAAGTGTGTATGCAAGGTCCGGTTGAGAACAAACATATAAACACAGGAAATCCCTTATAGCCAAGTGAGAGATGTAAGGCTATATGGCCATAAGGTGACTCTTGAAAGCTATTCCAATAGTCACAATATTCAAATACAAAGAGACATGTCTCTTGGGGATAAAGGGATTTCTCCCAGGGATGTGTCCCAAAACTTGAACACCTTACAAGTTTTAAATGCAGTGAAAGAGTATGAAAAACATATAGATATACAAAAATAATAACAGTTAAAGAAAAGCATTTAAATTATAAGAGAGTTGAGAGTGTGGACCTCCTTGGTGATTTCGAGTGTAACAATGTATTCTTCACCCCACAACAATTCTGCATCCGAGCATCCAAGTGCTTACAGGACATGCTGCTCCAGTGAAATTTGGTTGACCAACCACGTGCTGAGGGGAGTTTGCACCAAGGACAAGATAACAAAGTTCCACCCCGACACACCACAACAGGAGGTTGTGTTGTCTTCATAAGGGACCCAAGTCAAAACACCTGCTCCAAGGTACCCTTTTTCTCCCTTTTCCCTTGATAGGTGTAAAACTAGACTATAAAGGCTGGTTGAAAGTGAACCAGATGCCCTCCCAGGTTTCCCTTTCAGTTCCTGGGATATGGTCCACCCTTACCGGGCCCATATCTTGGATCCTGGAACGAGTCAGGTTCTTAAAGACCCAAATATCCTTACCCACTTCAAAAACTGTTTTAAAGGCATAATCATCAGCTCTGGAACCAATTCCAGGCTGGTCAGATAGCTAGATGTCTTATTAGTGATCACTAGATTCAAAAAACTCATTTCCAAATTGATCTCGGACCATAATGATATCATGATCAACTAAGTCCCACCTTCGGCCTTCCCTTCCAATTTTTCCAATTATTGTGCGCTCAAGGAGGACTGTGAAAGCATCATTAGATCCAGTTGGGACACAAAGGTTCATGGTTGTACTATGTTTGTTCTCACCTCTCGCATAGAGATCACAAGGAGTCTAATCTGACGGGCCAAATCATCCATTTGATGCATTCCCAAGAGAATGAAAGTCATCCACGTTGAGATAGAGGCATGTCAATTGCACATAGAGACTGGGTCCTAACGACCTAAAAAAGAATTCCAATTGAAAGCTCAATTCTAAGGCTTTCATGAGATGGAGGAAGCAAGCCGATGGGTAAATGAGGGGGATCAAAATACCTCCTACTTTCACTTTCTCTACAATAGGAGTATCATGGGAAACCGTATTGTCTCTCAGCTTGGATGATGGATTGATCCTCACGTCTAATGATGAAATCAATACATATGCCATTCGGTACTTGTTAGCACTATTTCAGAAAACAAACACTAGTCGACATCCCTTCCAGGGAAAGAGAACCGAGAATTAGTGAAGAAGTAAATAAAATACTTGGGGAGACAGGTGACCAATGAGGAAGTCAATGGGGTAGTGTTTGATGCAGATAGCGCGCCAAGTCCCAATGGATTTTCAGGATTATTTTTTCAAAAATTTTGGCATATTATAGAAAAGGATGTGATCAGAGTAGCCAAAAACTTCTTTCAGACAAGGAAACTCTTGAAGAAGGTTAACTATAGCCACATTGTTCTCTAAACACCCCAAATTTTCCAAGTCCGTTTCAGACACCCTCTTTCACAGATGCTAACCCCCTGCAGGGCAATGTAAGAGTCTCACCCCTAGGTTTATCCCAGTCTAGAGGTCAGTTTACCCCCATTTTGTCAATAAAATTACCATTTTATCCATAAGTCACCCTTAGCCCTTTGTCAGTTAAACTTAGCAAAACTCATTTTATGTTTAGAGGATTTAGAATGACAGTCATTTTCAGTTCCTCTGAGCTCATGATGAGCGATGTCAGTTCATTTCAGGCAAAATGAGCTCATTTCTAGCTCGAATTTTAGCCGAAGTGCTCCCAAGTCAGTCAAATCTAGTATATCCTATCCCCATCAGTCTAATTTGAGTTCACCAGGAGTTTAAATGATTCAGTTCCAGTTCCAACTCCTCAAAACTCATTTCAGCTCATTTTTGGCTTGTTTTAGCTCAATTAGGTCAAAATTGAGCCAACCCCAGTCGATTGAGCTAGTGTTTTAGCTTTAGATTTAGTTCACCTTAATATAACTCACTTTCAATTCAATTCATTTCAATCATATCAAGTTCAAATGAGTTTAAACCAGTCCAGTACCGTGTTTCGCTACCCCTATAGGGCAAAGATAATAAATTCTTCAGAACGTCATTTCTATCAATTTCTTAAACTGGGACAAGTCCCAATTCAGACTCAGATAAATTTCTTTATCTGATATTTTATCAATATTCGAGATTCGATCCATATTTCAATTTAGATATTGGATCCAATGCTGGATCTGATGTCCATTTTCTACCATGGACCTGGATCTTTCATCAAATTCATTCTATTATCTATACCTAGAGTCTAAATTACTTTATGAACCTGGAATGTCCCATTGGATATCCAAGATCCAATCAATCACTCCCAGATCCATTTCCATATGGATCCACCTTCTAATCCATTCAACAGAATAATTGGATCAGTTTCTGAACTCAAACTTAGATTTATTTCATGGTCTCATATCTGAGACCCAACTTCCTCAGATCTTTATCCAAGATCCAATTCCATCTCTAGGCCCGATCCAATATCAGATCCAATTTCTATCATGGGCTTAGATGTTTCATCCAATTTCATCCAATTCAATTTCATTTTTTGGGATCGATCCAATTCTAGATCCAAATCTAAGATCCAAATCCAAATTCTATTTCAGACCCAATTTTTCTATTTTCTGATTATATCCAGAATCCAATCATCATTTGGATCCATTTTCTTTGTTTTTTATCGAGATCCAGATCCAATTTTTATTCAAAACCTCAGATCCATATCCTTTTCAAAATTCAATTCCAAAATTAATCCTCTTATTTAAAAAACAAGTCCAGTATTCTCCTTATTTAAAAAAAAATCAATATTTCAAAACTGGATCCACTTTAAAATCTTAATTTGGATTTCAAATATCGAAATGGATCCAGATTCAAATTTAAATTCCAATTTTTATTCAATCTTCAAAATCAAATCCTTGAATTTCAAATTCAAATTCATTAGTTTTTGCAAAAAAATTTAGATAATTAGTCTGGATCCAATTTACAACTCGATCTGGATTTTGAAGAAAAATCAAAAGTGGATTTTAGATCCAGTCAAGATCCATTAAATTCAAAATTCAAAATTCTCCCTTTATTTCTTTCATTTTCACTTTCTCTTTTTAAATCCTTTCCTTTGTTAGATTTTAAAATCAAAAGAAGAAGAAAATACATTTTCTAAAGGAGGCGCCACTTGGCATTTTCTTTCAATTTCAAAAAATGATTTTCACTTTAAACTTTTTCTTTAGTTTAAAACCCCCTTTTTAAACTTGTTTTAACTTTGCCCTTTTTTTTTTAAAAAAATCCACTTGTGCACACACTTGAAAGTGGTGCCATATGTCCACTTTTTCTTAAACTTCCCACATTGCCCTTTTTGAAAATTGAAAAATGACCCACATGGGGTGGGGGGGGGGGGGGTCAACCCCCCCTTGTGGGCTCTAAGGATGACATGTGG